>NW_019718027.1:99819-198635 GCF_002891405.2 Cryptotermes secundus | reverse complement strand
CTTGTCCGATTGTTGCTGCTCTCCCGGCTTATTGGTAGACTCTTCCACGTCCATACCTGACGTCCTCAGGGGCGCAAAGTAGTTCTTAATTTCAACTTCCTTCTTCGATTTTAATCTAGGATCCCGGGGGGCAGGTGATTGTTTCGGTTTCTTAGATTGTTCTCCTGAGGAGTTTCGCTTACGTCTCCTTTGTTCGCGAAAATCCTCGGCTGAATCTTCTTTTCCTTCCAGCAGGAGAGACTCTCGCATCTCCCTGTGGATGGCAGCATAGAGGCGCAGCATGGCTGTAAAGAGCGTCTTGCCCTCAAGGTGCTTACACAGCACTGTCCTCTCTGCCTCGGATTTTGATATAAGCTTGTTCCATATTACGCCGTTTCCGTTTGTTGGGGGTGATGTATGGATAAGCTGTCCAATCGTTTGTAATCCTTTCCCCAGTAGATCGATGTCTTCCTGGCAGTCAGGATTACTGATTCTTAAGTTCACGTGGTTCCTCTCAAACGAAGCCACGATTGCGTTCCACCGTGTTTCACACGATGTCGGCTCCGCCATTTTGTCCGTTGCAGACGGGACGGCCACCGATGCCCTAGCCACGCGCTATGCACTGGTAACAGAATAGTAACTATGTGGCTACAGACGAACACTCAAGATTATGGTCACCTGGGACCGCTCAAACTCCTTCCGGAAACGTCTCCCGAACCAATCTCACTCCTTCTCAAACAGACAATCTCACAAGTTATGTACCAGTAAGAAAGTACACCTAAACAAACAGACAATCTTTTCAAGTCCCATCCGAAGAACTCCGACGCTCTCGCAGTAAAATCAACAGACTAGCAATCTCGAATGAACCTGANAGTCAGAGTCACGTTGCAACTGATGGTCAGTCAGTCTGTCTGTCTTTCTTTTGAATGAAAGTTACTGTCTTGGCCATGTGTAGCANGGAAACTTAAGTACTCGGAGAAAACCTGCTCCAGCGCCACTTTGTCCACCACAAATCCCACTTAAACAGACCCGAGCTTGAACCTGGGCCGCCGCAGTGAGAAGCCAGCGACTAACTGCTTGAGCTATGGCGCGACCTTTCACAGTGCCATAGAGAAATGTATAAACATCAGCAACGTCCCATCTGACCACCTATAGCACTACTAAATCCAACATATAGTTTGATAAATCTCTTGCTCCTCTTTCCATTGCAGCTGCCCGACATTTGTACACCTGTACCTTACGTCCGTATTGCTTAGGTGACTCCAAAGAATTCATGTGGGGCCCTATTTCATGACATGCTGATGTTGTATGGTGATGAGATAATCCTCTGTGCAATTCCTGAGCTGGAGGATCACCCATTATCAGCAGTCTGTGGTTGCTAGTTCAGTACATTCACAGCTTCCTTCCATGTGAGAAGGCCCTCTCCATTTGTAAGCTTGGGATGCAGCACGCCATAATGTCTGATTATATATTGTGATATGACATATTAGTTGTATGAGAAGAGAGGCGGAATGGATTTTATTCATGTTCAGTATTCAGGAGTTTAATCATCATAGGACAGTGCCTGGTGAATATGAACATTCTAGCTCCAAAAATAGGTGTTCTTCAAATCCCCCCCCCNCAAAGGGTGGTTTTCTTGAGAATTTCTCTTACAGTTTCGATGAAATTCCTTTCATTTATGGAGATCCTGTTTCTGACTAAAACTGCATAGGTGGTATCTGAAGGAAGTAACAGTATGTGCACTAGGGTTCGAAACATGAAACGTTAATTTTACGTATTGACACTTACTGTACTGGTCAGATGGATTTCATACTTATTTGGTATTAAGTAACCAACAGTGATCTACCGAGCAACAGTCAGTTTTGTTGCTGTGTGAAGGAACTGAACATTTTTTATGATTATTTGTGTGTCTGTACAGCACTGATGGAATGCTTCTTATGATATTCAGAAAACAGATTTTGTAGCCAGGGAGATAATAATTTGAGTGTTTTCTTGGATTGAGCTACTAGAATACTTATAATGTTGTATTTGACTGTTTGTTAAGAGGACAGTTATCCGTGTAAACCATTGTCCTGAAGCTAATTGCTCCATAGAAGTGATTACTGGGCTGCTGAAATGTTTGACTTTCAATAGCCCATGAATGTGAACAAGCTAGAAGGTATGCCTAACACTCAGGTTCACACCCATTCGCATAGTGGGGGGTGGAGTCCAGTTGGGTCCACTCAGCACTGCGGCCACTGATTGGACTATTGTAGCCTGTCCCGGGTGATTATGATGATGGAGAATTTGGTGGAATGAAGATTGGCAGGGGAAATCGAAGTACTCTGAGAAAACCTGCCCCAGCGCCACTTTGTCCACCACAAATCCTACTTGATCAGACCTGGGCCGCCGTGGTGGGAAGCCATTGACTCACTGCTTCAGCTATGGTGTGGCCCTTTCACACCCATAGTTGAATAAATTCCAGTCAAATATTGTAGTCATTAACCTTTATAGTTTAGAAATTACCAGTTTTATATTCCCTCATATCATGGGGGCAGGCAGCCATGTTGTAACTTGGGGTGATGCTGTTGGTAATTAGTGTTTGAAGAAATGCAACACTCAGCCAGCGAGACTGTGGATGTGTGCCATTACAGCAGTACATTGTACAGCCAAGAAACTTTAATCAGATATGTGTCTTAGGAAATGCTGTTCTTTGTACTATATAGTTCTTTTGATCATATAATTGTATTTGAGTGCCAGCAAGACTGAGCAATGAACTTGGCACATTTTGTAACGATGATTGGAGAATTAAAGACTTGCAGCCTGCCTGTGTGTGGCTCCTTGGAAAGTTGATGTGAAGTCACGTGCTTTGCAACCAAATGTGAGCGTCACACTGTAAATATTAAACTATACAGATGGATGACACAAATACTGACTGATGTTCTGACAGACAGATCTTGATGTAATGCTGGGATATAGTGCCATGCAGTTTGTTGAAAGTCAGGTGGTTGACTTTCAGTGGACTACACAGCATAACCACTGCTGTGAGAACTTTATACCCTACACATTCTTGCTGTAAGTTGAAACTGCAAACCAAATGTTGCTAGTCATATTTATCGTGTTTGATCTCTGAGTCGGCTGTTATGGGTCAGAGACTACTGGGTTTCTGGACTTGGTCTGTCATATGGTACTCTGAATAGAACACATTTTGGAAACAGTTCCAGTTTCTGAAATGCTTTGTTCTTAAAAGGTTCACAGGGGAACAGAAACATCCCATTTCTGATAAATTTTCTGAAAATATGAACCTGATGAAAACAGAACCAGCTTCCAAAATGTTAGACAGTGGACAAAACCAAGAACCCAGTAATCCTAAGTGCAATGTACCTTTGTCAGAACCCTTTAGAACCGAACTATTTTGTTGTAGAACTAGCACATCTTAGAATGAAAAAAGAAACTCGTTTTCATAGCTATAAACCTACAGAGATTGTTGGAGTTAACCAACTGTTGATATTTTAATCATACATAAAATGTTATCATGGTGCCTTCATTAGATTAATTTTATTTCATTATGAAAAAGTATATTTGTGCAAATAACCTTTCAACTGTGTTTCCTAGGTATACCCTCAGTTGCTAGTAGACAGGACCATGAATGTTACAGTTGGCCATTTGTGCCTTCATCAACTGACATGTTGTCATTGAACCTGTGCCATAGTTTGTGCTCCAAGATCTGAAATGCCACTGAAGTGAATGCCTGTTTTATTTTGAACAGTTCCAATATATATATTTCATAGTTTTAAGTGCAGGGAGCAGAATACATACAAGACTTCTAGAGTAACTGTTCAAAAAGTAACTGTGGCATCTGGGAGCCTTTCTTGATGTGAGAATGCTTTATTTTGTGTCATTTATTTAGATGGATTCATGTAAACAAGATTGCACCAAACCTTGATCAGTTGCTATCAGTGTGCACTTAGTGGTAAAGGTATCATTAAGAAACATGGATCTGGTGTTCTCAATTGAATCTTGAGGAATACACTGAAATTATAGCAAGTAGGTCTGTACAGTTCCAGCACTGAAACACTGAGCAGGCAACCCACATGATATCTGTAATTTTGTGTGGAGCCTTAATCTTACAGTAATCTTAATCTACCACTAAGAATACTGAATTAAAATCATGCTAAATATATATTAAAATTTGTACAGGATGTTTCAGTTTGTCTGGTATTATTAGCTCCCTTATATATCAGAGATACGGGAAGCACAGAGAAGTGTTACTTTTTGTTGGCACCTCATCCTGTGTAATTGTTGTTAATCTTACACTTTTTGGCTGTGCCAGCATGAAATGTGATTGGGTGTGTGGTTTCAGTATGTCTGTTTGGCTGTCATATTCTGTGGGTTGCCTGAATGCTACAGTTTACATAATCAAGGTTTGGATTGCATCATCACAGTCAATTGATCAGGTTCCTAGTGTTTTATTGGCACAAAGAACCACCTTCGTCGTTGCTTCCATGTGTACATAATAATAGATTTTATTCCTTGAGCTGGAAGTTGATGCTGCCCAGGCAAGTATCATTATCTGTTTACCATCATATTCTGTTATGACCTTGTTACAATTTTATATTTGTGCAGATTGTTTGTGAGGAGTAAGAAGAATTGTACATCGAATTAAAGCATAGAATATTTATGAGAGATTGATATATCAAATGATATATTCTTGTTTATAGAGTAAGTATATTTATGAAAATGTACTTAATGATTGTAATGCTATTTGTATTTGTTGTTATCTGGTATGTTATTTTCAAATAGCATATCCCACTGTTCTCTGATATCTGGTCTTTGATGAGCTGTGTGGGCTGTTTTATGATAATGTACTTTGTTTCTGATGCGTGAGAAGTTACCTCTAGTTATTAAATGTCAGCATTTTGTTGTTTATGTTTTGACTGATTTTCAGAAAATGATTGATATGATTATGCCTCACACCATCTCATGCAGATGTATGGATTCTGAAGGCATTCACAGAATTATAATGATATCTGAAATGTATTTATATATTTAAGGGGGTAATATCAATAAATTAAAATCACAGATCACTATAATGTTTGTATGCTATAATGTGTGTTCAGAAATTTTCTTCAGCTTCTATATAAACAGTCTGTACTTTATATCTACTTATTTATTTGTTCTTAACATAATTTATTGTATAGTAATCTTAACCAAAAAACCTGATAATGCAAGAAGAAATGGATACCATGAGAAACAAAAATTTCTGGGAAAAATTAATTGCCTGCTTTCTTATGACATGACATGACATGACCGCATAGAAAAATGACTCATCCAGCAGTTCTTCTATTTAGTCTATTCATCGCCATGGGAACTTGTTTACCAAGCTGTTGCTATCCAAGATGGGAGGATACACATACAGACACACAGAGTGATGGGAGGGATTTATGAAGTATGCCATTGAGATGGGATCAGGTGCAATGCTATACATACCAGGTTTCATAAAGATTGGTTCAGGCATTCAAGGAGATGAGCAGACACACAGCAAGACTGCAGCGGCCAGAGTTCTGGTCAAGTGGGATTTGTGGTGGACAAGGTGGCGCTGGGACAGGTTTTCTCTGAGTACTTCGGTTTCCCCTGCCAATCTTCATTCCACCAATTGCACCACAATCACCCTAACCCATCATCTAGGTCAGCAACCAGAAGCCACAGAAGATCGTAAAAATGCAAATGTTCGGAATACAGAGTAAGGTGAAGCCCGACAGAACACGAGGCTTAAATTTTGAGGCTATGAAGCTTATGATTGTCAAGGTGACTAAATTTCCGGTCTAGCATGAGCTAATGAAAATAAGGCAGAATCTGTTGTGGACTGACAGGGGGCTTATATATATTGCCAATAAAGCCATGTGCAGTTTATACTATGTATAGTTGTAGAGGTAGTGACATGTAGTTTAGAGGAGGAAGGACGAAATATACAAAGTAATTGACTGTGGCAAGTGAGAAGGGATAGACCCGTCTTGTCATCAGAAAGGATTCCTATTAAAGGCCAAACAGTGAAGCTTACTCCAAGACTAAGATCTGGTCAAGAGGGTCTGAATGGGTTCTAAATTAAGAGAAACTGACTGGCCAGCCATCAGTCGTAAAATGACTTTGAAACAAAGCAAGAAGTTAAGAGGAATTTTCCAGAAATGAAGCAGTGGGATGTGTGGAAGACGAAGGCAAATAGTTGTCATAACCATGATGGGCTTTTGGTAAGGCACTAGTGTATGGTTTAGAACTTACGTGGTTCGAAGTCATGACTATTTTTGTGAGAAAAAAGTTAAGAAATTTGTGCATGTAGGAAGCAAGTCGTACTATATGAGGAAGGCGAGGGTAACAGATTTGTATAGATCTGGAGGTACGTGGGTAAGACATTGGCATAGTATTGGGAAGGTACGGGTTTCGAGACCGTGGTGTCTTTTGTCAATAGAAATTGAAAAGTGAATCAATAAATATGATTTTTCTACAGCTATAAATAAAGTCGTAAAATAGGACGAGGATGGCTGAAGTTAGTGTAAATGATGCCAATGGTGGTCTAGAGGTAAGGCACCGGCGTTGTAAAGAAAATGTCCGAGGTTCGGAACCAACGAAAGTTTTATAAAATACAAATGGAATTAATAAGATTTTTCTGTAATTATATAGGGAGATGTAACACAAGAGGAAGAAGGGAGGGAAGATTTTTTCGGCCGCCTAACACTGGCCTAAGTGGGTATACTATTTTATTAAAATCCACAAGGGATTTCAGTATTCATTATATTTATTTAAGATATGTTATTATTTCCGCCATATTATTCTACCCAGTATTGAACTCTTGAAAATGAATATATCAGATTTTCGAATGCCATCATTCTAATGAAAATAATAATAAATGGGAACATGAGTATTGTTGCTTACAATACATGTTTTATAATACTTAAATGTAACCGAAGTGTTCTGTATGGCTTTCAAGTGTAAGTTATGAGGAAATTATGGGGTTTAATATATGTAACTCTGATGGAAACAGAATATTCTTTCAAGTTTCCCCACCTTCAGCTTTCCTAAGTACAAGTATTCCATGTATGTCACAGTTCACAATGTTCAGTGCCTTTGCTTAAAGAGGTGTTTCATGTGAAAGAAAGGTTATGACTTTCCAGGCACTGGTGACAAACTTTCTCCAGATAAATACGTGTAATTTGCAACCTAATCTCTTGTAGTCCAAAGCTGCAGAGGCTCTTATTCCGCTGTTATTTTTTTTGGAAAGGGGGTGGGGAACCAAGTTTAATAGAACTTCACTCAAATCCAACCCAAAGGATATGGGTGAAGTGATATTGAACTTACTTATGGAGCTGAGCCCTTCTTCAGAAGGTGCCAATTGTGCAGCCACTCAAGAACTTTCCAGCCTTTTGTAGAACCCGAATGTTCATTACTGTGTTCACAAGAGGCCTCCACTGGTCCCTATCCTGAGCCAGATCAATCCAATCCATACCAAACCAACCTGTCTCGCTAGGATATGTTTTAATATTATCCACCCAACTACACCTTGGTCGTCTCAGTAGTCTCCTTCCTTCTGGCTTTTCCCACCAATATGCTGTATCCATTTCTCGCCTCCCTATTTGTGCTACATGTCCTGCCAACCTCATCCTCCTTGACTTGAGCATTGTAATTATACTCGGAGAAGAGTACAAATTATGAAGCTCCTCATGCAGTTTTCTCCAACCTCCCGCCAGTTCATCTCCCTTCAGTCCAAATATTCTCAACACCCTCAGTCTATGTTCCTCCCTTAATGTCAGAGACCAAGTTTCATACCCATACAGAACCACAAGCAATATTATAGTTTTGTACAGAACTATTAGGCTTATTTTGGACTCGATCCATCCTCTGGTATATACAGGGTGATTCACGAAGTTTTACCCCGGCTTATGGTACATATTCCTGGGGTTATTTCCTGCAAAATTTCCTTATAAACTTGTGGTCGATTTTCAATAGTTACGGAGTAACAATAGATTTTCGAAACGCATCATTGTGAATGCAGCGTGGGCGACCATACATTCCAGTCAGCTATGTCAGCAGATAAGGTAGACCGGTTTGAATGTTGCGCATAGGTAGATAGGCAGAGCGGTTCATACGCCTGCGACGCATTGTGTTGACGTGCAGGGAGACGTTTTTGAAAATCTTATGTAAATCCAGTCGTCTTCTAAAGCACTACAGTTTAAAGGAAACAGATTGATAGAAGGGTGTGGTATGCAACCATTGGTATGTTTGCAGAATGGGATGCTGAAAATAATGTAATTTTGTAACAAAATCAATGATAAATGTTGCACAATGCAAAATTAAGAAATTGAAGAAAAAAAAATTGGTTTTAGAATATTTCTTTCCTAAAACGTTAACGATTTACAAAGTGTTTGAATTGTATTTGTAATTTGTTTTGGCTGAAATTCAAAGAAAAAAGATTTTCCACCAGTTTTCAAATTACTCTATTTCTTTAATTAATGAGTTGGATACCATTGCGATATTAACATTTTTTGTTCCAAATTACCTCTGGAATGCCCTCTCCAAGTGGGGGTAAAACTTCGTGAATCACCCTGTATGTATATGACAAAAAGCCCACGTCTCCATCCTCAGATGGATGGAGCCTGTTGGAAACAGTCTCAATCACAGAACAAGCGCCGGTCAGTAGAGAACAGCCTATAAACTCCTGACAACAGGTTCCATCATTGGGAGACGAGAATAACATCGCAATAAAAGACGAGATAGAACTTCTGTGCCAAGCATGCACATGTCAAAAATGTGATAAAACAGTGGTATGGATTAGGTTCCAGGAATCCATAAGGGAGAAATGTCCAAACTGGGCTGGCTGATCGGAAGTAACAGCAGGTTAAGAAAGTATAAGAAATCAGCTCACATGACATGTGCAACTAATCCGATCTGCTGCTATAAACCAAGTAGAATATGAGGAGGATCGCAGAAAACTGTAGCATAGATGTTCTGGTGGTCTAGAGGTAAAACACGAGCGTTATAACGAAGAGGTACGAGGTTCGAGATTCGGAACCACCGAAACTTTTATAAAATACTAATCGAATTAATAAGATTTTTCTGTAATTATAACAACAGATGTAACATAAGAGGAAGATTAAAGGTATAAAATTTCCATGGCATTGGTGGCCCGTTGGTAAAACACCGGCGTAGTGAAGAGGACTTAGAAGGATCGAGATCAAGTATAGTCTTGTGATTTGGAAAGTAAGTTAATTGATTTTTTCTGGAATTATAACCGAAGATGTAGCTTAAGAGGAAGATAAAAGAAAATAAATTTCAGTGGTGCTGGTGGTGTAGGGGTAAGACATCAGCTTAGTGTTTAGAAGGTCCCTGGTTCAAAACCAGTAGGATTTTTGTGGAAAAAAAAAATGGAAAGAAGTTAAGAGATAGGAGGAGGGAGGGACCGGGGTGAGGGTAGATTTTTTGCTTTTTTTGCGGCCGTTCATTAAGACACTCGCCTAAGCGGGTTTTATTAAAATCCACATGGGATCAAAAAGAAAAAAAAATTGGCCCACCGTCCGCCGACCAACCACCCTCCCTTAGGGGGGTGACTTTGACTTATTCATTTTAGACCAAGTTCTATGAACGAGAGTTAGCAAGAATTGTATAATAACTATAGCGCCATCTGTTGACTAAAACCTCATGGAAAGCCACGAAGTGAAGTAAACAATGTAACATCTTACTTTCTTATGACCTCACTGGGCTGTGCAAGCCGCTCCTCTAAAAATTCATTTTATAGGGCTATGACTGCAGGCACCGAGTATGAGTTCATGGAAGCTTAGCAGCCCGTCCATTCCACCCTTGGGGTCATGCAGGAATGTAATCGCTGGACACCAATCGACATTAGCGAGAGTCAAGAAAATAATAAATAACACTGCAGCGCCATCTGTGGAGTAATATTCAGCTTTCAATCCACAGATGGCAGATGCAGTTATAATACAATTCTTGCTAACTCTCGTTCATAGAACTAGGTCTCAAATGAATAATTTCAAGTTACCCCCCTAAGGGCGGGTGGTTGGTGGGCGGATGCTGGGCCAACATTTTTTTCTTTTTGATCCCATGTGGAATTTAATAAAACCCGCTTAGGCGAGTGCCATAAGAAACTAAGATGTTACATTGCTTACTTCACTTCGCGGCTTTCTATGAGGTTCTAGTCAACAGATGGCGCTACAGTTATTATACAATTCTTGCTAACTCTCGTTCATAGAACTTGGTCTAAAATGAATAAGTCAAAGTCACCCCCAAAGGGCGGGTGGTTGANAGGGTGGTTGGTCGGCGGACGGTGGGCCAATTTTTTTTTCTTTTTGATCCCATGTGGATTTTAATAAAACCCGCTTAGGCGAGTGTCTTAATGAACGGCCGCAAAAAAAGCAAAAAATCTACCCTCACCCCGGTCCCTCCCTCCTCCTATCTCTTAACTTCTTTCCATTTTTTTTTTCCACAAAAATCCTACTGGTTTTGAACCAGGGACCTTCTAAACACTAAGCTGATGTCTTACCCCTACACCACCAGCACCACTGAAATTTATTTTCTTTTATCTTCCTCTTAAGCTACATCTTCGGTTATAATTCCAGAAAAAATCAATTAACTTACTTTCCAAATCACAAAACTATACTTGATCTCGATCCTTCTAAGTCCTCTTCACTACGCCGGTGTTTTACCAACGGGCCACCAATGCCATGGAAATTTTATACCTTTAATCTTCCTCTTATGTTACATCTGTTGTTATAATTACAGAAAAATCTTATTAATTCGATTAGTATTTTATAAAAGTTTCGGTGGTTCCGAATCTCGAACCTCGTACCTCTTCGTTATAACGCTCGTGTTTTACCTCTAGACCACCAGAACATCTATGCTACAGTTTTCTGCGATCCTCCTCATATTCTACTTGGTTTATAGTAGCAGATCGGATTAGTTGCACATGTCATGTGAGCTGATTTCTTATACTTTCTTAACCTGCTGTTACTTCCGATCAGCCAGCCCAGTTTGGACATTTCTCCCTTATGGATTCCTGGAACCTAATCCATACCACTGTTTTATCACATTTTTGACATGTGCACGCTTGGCACAGAAGTTCTATCTCGTCTTTTATTGCGATGTTATTCTCGTCTCCCAATGATGGAACCTGTTGTCAGGAGTTTATAGGCTGTTCTCTACTGACCGGCGCTTGTTCTGTGATTGAGACTGTTTCCAACAGGCTCCATCCATCTGAGGATGGAGACGTGGGCTTTTTGTCATATACATACAGGGTGATTCACGAAGTTTTACCCCCACTTGGAGAGGGCATTCCAGAGGTAATTTGGAACAAAAAATGTTAATATCGCAATGGTATCCAACTCATTAATTAAAGAAATAGAGTAATTTGAAAACTGGTGGAAAATCTTTTTTCTTTGAATTTCAGCCAAAACAAATTACAAATACAATTCAAACACTTTGTAAATCGTTAACGTTTTAGGAAAGAAATATTCTAAAACCAATTTTTTTTCTTCAATTTCTTAATTTTGCATTGTGCAACATTTATCATTGATTTTGTTACAAAATTACATTATTTTCAGCATCCCATTCTGCAAACATACCAATGGTTGCATACCACACCCTTCTATCAATCTGTTTCCTTTAAACTGTAGTGCTTTAGAAGACGACTGGATTTACATAAGATTTTCAAAAACGTCTCCCTGCACGTCAACACAATGCGTCGCACGCGTATGAACCGCTCTGCCTATCTACCTATGCGCAACATTCAAACCGGTCTACCTTATCTGCTGACATAGCTGACTGGAATGTATGGTCGCCCACGCTGCATTCACAATGATGCGTTTCGAAAATCTATTGTTACTCCGTAACTATTGAAAATCGACCACAAGTTTATAAGGAAATTTTGCAGGAAATAACCCCAGGAATATGTACCATAAGCCGGGGTAAAACTTCGTGAATCACCCTGTATATACCAGAGGATGGATCGAGTCCAAAATAAGCCTAATAGTTCTGTACAAAACTATAATATTGCTTGTGGTTCTGTATGGGTATGAAACTTGGTCTCTGACATTAAGGGAGGAACATAGACTGAGGGTGTTGAGAATATTTGGACTGAAGGGAGATGAACTGGCGGGAGATTGGAGAAAACTGCATGAGGAGCTTTATAATTTGTACTCTTCTCCGAGTATAATTACAATGCTCAAGTCAAGGAGGATGAGGTTGGCAGGGCATGTAGCACAAATAGGGAGGCGAGAAATGGATACAGCATATTGGTGGGAAAAGCCAGAAGGAAGGAGACTACTGAGACGACCAAGGTGTAGTTGGGTGGATAATATTAAAACATATCCTAGCGAGACAGGTTGGTTTGGTATGGATTGGATTGATCTGGCTCAGGATAGGGACCAGTGGAGGCCTCTTGTGAACACAGTAATGAACATTCGGGTTCTACGAAAGGCTGGAAAGTTCTTGTGTAGCTGCACAATTGGCACCTCCTGAAGAAGGGCTCAGCTCCATAAGTAAGTTCAATATCACTTCACCCATATCCTTTGGGTTGGATTTGAGTGAAGTTCTATTAAACTTGGTCCCCCACTCCCTTTCGAAAAAAAATAACAGCGGAATAAGAGCCTCTGCAGCTCTGGACTACAAGATATTAGGTTGCAAATTACATGTATTTATCTGGAGAAAGTTTCTCACCAGTGCCTGGAAAGTCATAACCTCTCTCTCACATGAAACACCTGTTTAACCAAAGGCACTGAACATTGTGAACTGTGACATACATGGAATACCTTTGCCTTCCTCATATAGTACAACTTGCTTCCAACATGCACAAATTTCTTACATTTTTTTTTCCCCCACAGAAATAGACATGTTTTTGAACCATGTTACTTCTAAACCATAGACCAGTGCCTTACCAAAGGCCCACCCTGGTTATGACAACTATTCGCCTTCGTATTCCACTTATCCCGCCGCTTCGTTTGTACAAAATTCCTCTTTACTCCAGAGTATGGTTACCTTTTCCAGCTGCCTGCTCAGTCCCTGTTAGCTTGTAATTAAATGTTACCAATTAAATTGTTATCCACATATTACTGTGTGGATGGCTACATCAGGACATAAAACACACAGAAGAGTCCCATGAATTAATGGAACAGAATGACATAAAGGGCGTGTCCATAACTGGGTGTTGATGAAATTCTGGAGAAGGAATTCAAATTAAAAATGGATCCAAATCAGATTTCCTACTTCAAGATATATTCTGGTTCATGTATGGGAAATAATATTTATATATGGCACTGATTTTATATATTAATGCATCTCTTTTCAAAAGTAGATTGTACTTGACCTGTGTGCCATTCATAAATTGGTAACTGCACGTTCTGTTGATTCAGAAACTCTGAAGCCTGTTTGAGTCGGTGAAGACAGGGAACACTAAGTAATCTATACACTTTAACCTGTAAAGTAACTTGGTACCAGAGGCATGCTTTTCAGGAAATTAAACTTATTTAGTAGTAAATAATTAAGTAATATACTTCCATTTCTTCCTCTTCCTTGTCAGAGATTAGGCCTAATATCTATTCCAGGGTTACGTATTAAATTATATTTGTCTCTTTCTTAGTTGGGCTACATCTTGCCTTCCTCTTGGATTATAAAATAAGTTTGTTATGGCAAAAATTCATGTCTCTTCTCTTTTACACATTGTTTCCTTTGATACTGTAGGATTTTTTTTCCATATTTATTGTTCATAATTGTTCTCAGATATCTTTACTTTTCACTGTCTTGCAGCATAATTCACAAGTTTGGTTGCAGAAGTCTCATTTGAGCAAATTTTGTTATGTTCTTATATTTGGTTCCTAATACCCATCTCTCACTTCTGCAGCCGCTTCAAACTTCAAATTGAAATGAAAATTCTTACTGACTGACATCAAACAGGATACATCAGTCGTGATCTTTGTCAAATATTCTCTGCAGAGTTCTAAATTAGAGTGAACACATGAGCACTGATATATGTCCTAAAGTGAACACTACTGAGGATGGATTGCAAGGTTTCTCTAGATGGGAGGTGGACAGAGGATATAGGACTTCAGGCAGTGTTTAAGGATGGAAGGCCAACACTTCGTCTTTAGAATTCCATTATGTTTCTATCTACTGTTCCTAATAACTGCTGCCAGTAACCTGGGAGCCTATACAGCTGGATGTGGTGAAAGATTCTCCATCACTGGATTACTGTCCGTATCACACAGCTCTTAGAACATGGAAAGTGAAATCAATGTTGTAAACAGCAGCCCAATATGTAACATTTTATTGAAAATAATAGAACAGTTACCTTCTTTTTAGAACTGTAATTAGATGAAAATAAATAAATAATTTAATTTAATTATGAACACTATGAAGTCTCTTAATTTATTCATGTCATGATTTCAAGCTACAAATACCTACATTAGCCTTGATTTGCATGATCTGGTGGCGACAACAATATGCTCAAACAAAAGTTGAGATCTTCCAGAATTCTTTCACAGGCTTACCACTTTCAGAATTCCAAGGCATGTAGTAAAAGCAATTTCATATTGGTGTCTCCAAACACTCTCCAGTCTTATAAACTACTTATGCTATGTCTCAGCCTCATGCCACACCTGCAAATCAGATTTTTCGTATGACATTTTAATTATGGGAAATGAACACCTATACCAAACTGCACACCATGATTTGGTTGGTCTTCACGCCGGTAAAGGACAGGTATACAATAATTCAGCTCAATACGTCCCATCTGGCCAAGACGTAGTGCCACACCAATCCCATATGCCATCCGCACAGTTCTCATCAAAGTCTGAAAACTTGTAGGCATTTCTTTACCTGTAATAAAAAAGTGATACCTCTGAAATAAGTATTCCAGGTTTACAAAGCTTGTAATTCTGAATGAACACTGAAGGAGTTTCTCTCTTAACTTTTTCCATCACTTTTAATGCTAACACATTATATTACCTCCTCAAGTGTAATTACAACTAAATCCTTATTTAATGAAGTTCTCAGAGAATGGCGTTCCTTACAATAAATCAAGGTTTTCAGAATATAGGGCTAATGCAAATTTATATCAAGAAACTGTTCATTTTCCTATATTTACTGCAGCTGGCTCAAGCAGTAACATGACTAGTATTAAGCAGGCACCTGTTTTGAATCTTGGCCAGTACATTAACTATCCTGACTGAGGTCTCTGACGGCTTTCCTCAGACCATGCAGGCAAATAATGGAATGGTACATTCAATCAGGTCATAACCACTACCTTCCTAATCATCATCATTCATCCTACCATTTGATGATATACAGGTAGGCTGTAGCCACTCACACTGTCATAAGAAAGACTACACAAACACCAATACTTGTCCTGCATATACAGGAGTATACAAACATGTCAGCAGACATGAACCACAGAACTAGGTGAAAATGTCTCTTACCTAAATAAACATTGTCCAGGTTTCCAGCACTTACAAAAAGGTGGGTTCTGAAGAAATCACCCAAACCTCCCTTGCCAGGACTGAATGGAAGAGGCGTGAATAAATGAAGGCCACCTGACCAGTATGCCTAAAACAAATGGGAATGATCTAATACTTGCACATTCTCATGACAATGCCATGATAGTGGCCTTATAAAGACAATGGTCATGCCCCTCCAATGCACAAATACAACTATTAATAAAGACTCCCTCACTGAACATTTCATTATCTGCCACTCGCTCTTTTACATAAGCAATAGGAAGATACGGAAAAATGTATGATTCATACCTGATTCTTGTCTGTATTTGTATGAGAAAAGTAAATAATGATTAATTACATATTGTAGTGACATTAAAAAAATTTGCTATACCATAGACCAGTGGCTATCCCCCCCCAATATTATCTGTGGTGAGAAATAAGCACACTTCTGTTTATAACCATAATTTTAACCTGTTACACTGCCTCATGTTTGGCATACTTCTGGATCACTGCTTATTACAGCTAGTGCAATATAAAACGTCATAGAAGGCAACTCCTTGACTGTACTGAGTAGAATAAGGCACACAACATTAAACATATTTGAAGGGACAGTCCCACTGACAATAACAGATAATCAAGGTACATAAAATGTATACAAAAGTATGCAGTCTTGATGCTCTAGCATCAATAAAAACAAATGTTGATACGATAGAGTCTGCTTTGTTTTAAATACAGAATATTGTCATGTAGACTGCATACTTTTGTATACATTTTATGTACCTTGTTTATGATACAGAACAGGATGCATACTATTAAGATAACAGTAACAGATAATGTTGAGTTGGGGTTCTTACAGCAGTGGTTATGAAGACTTCTGTCTTCTGGGATGTCATGCAATGAGGTGAAAGTCAACTGATATTTCGAAGGAATATTTCGCCTCCATATTCAGGGTTAAAGGAAATCACAGGAACTGATGGGTTATATTTTGAACTAATCTTCATTTTTGACAACCTGATTACAAAAATGTGATATCTAATGAGAAGCCAGTATTTATTTTGACTGCAATTTGGCAGTCCCTTATGCTGGTAACATGTACAGCAGAAGCATGCTCAGGAAAAAGCAGCAGAATGCTATAAATTTTTAATATTTCCCCATGTGCTTCTTAGCCTCTCCCTCTTATCCTACCACTCTAACTATACCCTCCTACGTCCCAACAGACACCAGTGAGTCCACATGCTCATATTTCACGAGATGACCAAGCATTAACACTTCAGTGCATTACTACAGAAGCTCAGACACATTTGTTTGAATTGACAATATGTAAATTAGGCAAGCACTAAGCTAAGGCACAAAATACAAAATTAATTACTTACATTCATATCTATTTAACAAAACAATTGTGACTAGAATGTGAAGGTAAAAATAAGATATATTTGTATCTGAAATTTATTGTCTAAAAGTATGGGTGTGTAAATTATGCATACAAATATAATATTACAACCAGCACTTACATTGGCACCTAGTGCATTTCCATCTTTATGAGGCCCAACACCCCTTGCTTGGAAACCTCGCAATGACAAAGGACCACCTAAAAAAAACTGGTCACAAATGCCAACATTCTGGCTGTTGTTAATGCGTGTAAGAAAGCCAGCCTGCAGTGTTGCCTGAACTACCTGTAACAGCAACACATGAAGCAATTTATTAACTGAGACCTGAACTTTGCACCTTTGCCATGAATATGACTTTTAGGTCTAAACCTCACTAAATGTAACAGATATACATATTTAGTAAACCTTTCAACCTGGTTCTTGCCTTACGTAATAATACTTTATGAAGTGCATAGCTACATATAGTATCAAATGATAGGAGGATTAAAATGAAGGGTATAAAACTGGCTATGGCCTATTTCAAGGATCAGTCCCATTTACTTGAAGAGATTAAGGAAAACAATAAATATTTCCCTTTGGATATTCAGCCTCTGGACAAAGACCGGAACTTGAGGCCTCCTCAGCACAAAGGAAGATTAATCAGCACCCCAACATACAGAGAAGATTTGATAAGAAGCTATGTGGCTTGTGAAGCACACATACTAACATATTCCCTATCAATAATGCTAACACAAATGTAGCCTTCTAGTAGCACTTGTGTTCTGTATTTATCATATACTCATAATTTACACAAAAACCAAAGTAAAATAAAAATTAAATATGATATACCATGTCTGCTAAGAGGGTCCAATTGCTTTGCAAGCATAGATCATTCTTAAAGAAGCCAATATTGCCTCCAAGACCTGCAAACTCTTGCGTTAACTTTATGAGGGAACCACAGGTGGGTAGAATGGGTGCATCCCTGCAATCAAACGTCAAGATGTGACGAACTGATGACTTCAGACTAGGTCCTGTCTGTTCCCGCACTTGGAATGCAGCTGAGCGACTCATGCACGATATATCTCGCCAAGCTCCTTCCCACTGTAAGTTGTGTCTAACCTGTCACACACAAACAGGAATGCCCCTGTAACTGTTTCTATTAGAACTCCACAACATTTACAGATTATTATTTCTCTGTGGGATTCAAGGTTCTCACAGTAGTGGTTATGAAGAGCACTATCTTCTGGGATATAACATCACGTAGTCCGCTGAAAGTCAACTGATGTTTAAGAAGTACATATTGCCTCAATCTTCAGGGTAGAATAAACCAAGCAGCATTATATCTCATAACTTCTCGTTTGTTCTTTCTCTGTTCCAATAAACGTAACAACACTTACTCCAAATCCAAACTCTAAAATAACTAATGTATCCATGTAAGATTTGAGGTTTTCACAGCAGTGACTATGAAGAGAACAGTCTTCTGGGATGTGGCACCGTGTAGATGTGGTGTTAACTGACGTTTCTGAGGAATGTATGGCCTCCATCTTCAGGGTAGAAGGAAAAATAAGAAAATCCGCGAGCGAAGAAACAACGAGCAGGTGCAAGCAGACTAATGTTGGAAATGACCTCAGCTATATGAGAGCAGGAAAGGGACAGGTCTACTTGGGAAATCAGTGGAGAAGGAGAGGGGAAGGGTCTGGGGAGCAGGAGCAAGGCCAGAGCAGGTATAGGATATTGTGAGGGGGGAGAAAGGCAAGGTTAATGGGAGGGCATTAACCCTTAAGCTGGGGGGTTGCTATGCGTGTCGATCATGGACTGCGTGGCCTTGTGGATCTGGCGTCACATTCTGGGGGGTTTTTTAGGGAACAGATGACAAGCTTCCATGATTTGCTGAGACGAAACCCCCTTTCTCTGTTCATATTGTCGGGATGGAGTTCAATCTCAATGGCTTCCTTAATGATGCGATCCATAGATTGGGTCTTAGTGGAGAGGATGGAGGTATTCTGCAGCTGAACGTGGTGTCCCAAATCGATGCACTGATGGAGGTGATACGTTCCTCAGAAATGTCAGTTAACACCACATCCCAGAAGACTGCTCTCTGCAAATGTATCCATGTTTCCTTGCCAAAACAACATTAGAGAATGTCTATTTATAAGTATAGCCCATTTTTATACGTAAATATAAGTGAATACTCATCATGAGGTTAAATTCTTCCCACATATAACAAAACATTCAAGAGAAAACACTGGGAACTTAACTTCAGTCACAGAACTCTGAAATGTTAATTCTGGATCATGAAATGAATATTTCACTGGGAGAAAAATAGCTTGAGATAAATTTGAAGTCTGAAAGTTTCCTGCAATGGCATATCACTTCCCTGGTTGCCTTAGATTGACAGACCATAACCTACAACAGTGAAACTGGAAACAGATCCCACTCATAAAATGTTCTCTGGGGATGTCATTTGGTGGATAGTTACCAACTTTCTGGAGGAACATGCTGCTCCATGTTAAGGAGAAAAGTGCGCTAGGGTATCCTGTAGACAGATGCAACAGATACCTCTGATACAGCTATAAAACTACAGGCTGTCCTGTCCAGAACAAACAACTGTGAGAACCTCAAATCTCATAAATTCCACTCACATTTCCTTTCAATGAAACAATTATCTAAACAATATCTTATGTGTTTTCCATGCACAGTAAAACCTGCCTTAAATGGACCCTTTATTAAATAGAATTTGTCTTAAATGGAAATATTTTCAGGTCCTGTGACTTTGGGGCTGAAAAAGATGTTAAATATCTTGGATTAAATGGAAACTGTCTAAGGTGGAAAAAGAAACCAAAATAAGCCTTTATACGGAAAATTTCCAGTCTTCCGGAATGCATCATTTAGAAGAATTTTAGGCATCGTACACATTCTACGGAATTTTGTTTTCTCTAACTCTTTCAATTCAGCTTTTAATGGTACTGCATTACCTGCAATGAAATTCAACAGAACTGTTTGCCCCTTCTAGAGATTTTACTCAGTGAGGGTTCTAGGCCAACATTTTTACTTTAGTCTTGCAGTTGTCATCATGGCTACAAAGACAAGACTTGTGCTTGAACTTAACACAAGAGTAAAAGTGGTTCATGTGAGTGAGCGAGATAAATTGTATGTTAAGCAGATCATGAAGATGTTTAACATCGGTAAAACTCAAGTTTGTGAGATTCTAAAGAAGAAAACAGAAATTCTGAAGCAGTGAAAAAATTGTGCTAATGGAAAAATAAAAAGTGAACCTAAGAAAACTGCAAACGAAGACATTAATGAAATAGTGTGGGAGTGGTTTGTCAGTGTTGGTGAAAAGTCACCGCGTGTTGGGTCCTATGGTACAGGAATATGCTAAAAAGGTTGCTGCAAAACCGGGGAGGACTGAATTCAAAGCATCTAATGATGGTCAGAGAATTTTTGCAAAAGACATCAGGTGAGTCAAGTGATGTAAATAGTGAGACCAATTAGGAGTGGATAGCTAAACTTCCATCTATAACCGAGAGATATGAACCTGAAAACACAGCGAAGAGTGATGAGACTGAACTGTTTTTCCGTGTGCTTCCGAATAAATGGTTATGTCTAAAAGTTGAAAAATATTTGGGAGGAAAACTGTGCAAAGAAAGACTAACTGTGTTTCTATGTCAGGTGAAATGGAGAAACCCTTAGTGATTGGCCAGACAGAAAAGCAAGATGCTTCTGAAACATGGACATATGGAAACTTCCTGTTGAGTGGAGATTTGACAAAAAGGCATGGATGACGTCACAGATCATGGAGGAATGGTTAACGGCTTTCAATGGCAGAATGAAAATGCAAAACCAGCATGTTTTGTTGTTCTTGGATGATGCAACATGCCACTCCCATATCAAATTTTCCAACATGTGGCTTGCTTGGTTCTCTCCAAACACCACTAGTGTCTCTCAACCAATGGATAAGGGCATCATTTGGAATGTTAAAGTCCACTATCATATATTATTAATGCAATCTTTGCTTGCCAATATAGACTCTACATCATCTGCCTCTGAACTTGCAAGAACTGTATTGGTTCTAGGCGTGGTTATTTAGATAAGTCAAGCAGTAAAGAAGTTGTTACCAGACACTGTGGCAAAGTGTTTAAAAAAAAAGCAGGATTATCTACAGGTGAAGTTACTGCTAGTGTAGAAGATGACCAGCAGGACTTACAAAATTGCATGAATGAAGCTGTTTTCAGTGACTGCAACGCTGAGGACAACATCAACATAGACAATGATATGCAAACAGAATCAGACACAATGCATATCGATGAATCAGTTCAGAATTTTAGAGAAAGTCAGAAAGGAAGAGGAAAATGACATTGTGATAGAAGAAGAAAAGTGTAGAGTGAAGACTTATCAAGATGCTGTCAAAAGTTTAAAGGAACTGCAGGAATTTGCCGCACAATGGAATGATTCAGAAATGCTTAGTGTAATTTCTCAAGCTAAAGTCTCAGTGGAAAGTCAGGCAGCAAAGAAAGTAAACTGTGTGCAAAAACTGCTTGAGTTCTGGCAAAACTATAAAAAGTGAGTACTGCAGTTTTTTTCTGTTCAGTGTAATGTCTGAATGTGTTCAATGATTATAGTGTGAATAAATTAATGAGTATGGTGTTTTATTTTGTCTCAAATACATGCATGTCCTGGCTTAATGATTATAGTATACTTTGATTAAACAGAAACCTGGCTTCAGCAGAAAAATGTTCTGGACCCTTGAGATTCCATTTAAGACAGGTTTTACTGTATCTTTGTACAAAATCACAAAATCCTACATGGAAAGAATCTTCCTTCCTCATCAAAGTCTGCTTAGCCTCTGGGCCACAATCAACGATGTTACAATGTGAAAAATCCCTCAGTAGAACAGGTTTCATGCAAATAACCACACATATTCAACATTTATTAAAGAGTAGACATAAAAGATACCCAATTCTACCTCCTCTATGAGATTAATTAAAGAAAGTAAACATTTTACCAAGGGGGTTGAATTGAATCCAAAATCTAGTAGAAGACCCCTCTCAATCTGCTTGTATCCTGACGAAGGCCACTCAGATCCTGCCTGGAACACTGTGCCAGTAAAACTGAAAATAAAAAACACATAAGTACCATATTCAAAGGAAAAAAAAATAACATACTTGCAGACATAAATAGAAAAGTTCTGAGATTTGGATAACTTAAAAAATATTGTCTTTATACAAACAACTAAATTTCAGATTACAAGCACTCAATCCCTCATTCTCAAAATTCCAGCTTATGAAACCAAGTATGCTACACTTAGAAGCTCCTGTTTGCATTCACTTCTTTAAAACTGAAGGCCTTGAAGGAAAATCTTCACTGTAGAAAACTAAAGGTCTCATGGACAGCAGCATCCATGGTGGACAAGTTATACTGGAATATCTACTATGGACAGGGCTATGATGTTTAATATGTGTCAAAAATCTTTGTCATGGAATGACAGGAATGTTATGGACTGTATTTCTTGAGACTTTGCAGTCACTTGGCCAGCCAAATTGCTGTGTATTCTTATCGAGTAACAATACTTGAGATTCAAGTAGCCATGTGAATATAATAAAAGAAAAATTCTCTCATCTTTATAACATTTCTTGCCCATTTCATATAGACAGGAACATTACCAGGGAATTCTGCAAATGGCTGCTTGAATTCTGTCTCAAGAATCAAACTGGAAAATCCATACCTCATCACCTATAACTGACAGAAAGTAGAGAAGGGTGACAATTCTAAAATTTTTCAAGCATTTGATGGCATCACTGCACCATCCAATATTTTACGACTCCCTGAAGTGACTATGAAGATTACGATCTTCTGGGATGTAACACTATGCAATTTGATAGAACTCTTAACAGCGTTTTGGAGGAATCTGCTGCATCATACTTCTGTGTAGGATCTACTCAGAACACACTGTTCTTCTGGAGTGTGTCAGGTTTTGGGATACCCAACAATACCAAACCTTCTTCATGCAGAGTTGGTTGAGCAACATGGCAAAAATATTTGGCAATCAAAGGTAAAGCTATCCTTGTTAAGAGGACGTGGAGTCTCATGGGGTTGTGAGATGTTGAGGTTCCCACATTTTCTAGACAATCAGCCCACAGATGGCAGTCAGGTTGCCCGCCTTATCTGATGCCTGTCCCTTAACCCCAGGAACATTTAACTCCTGCATTAAGATTTTCCTCAGCCTTCTACTCCTGTTCATGAGTTAGGCTACTGTCTGCTCTGGCCACATATAGTTTATAACTCTTCCTCCATATCCTTCCAGGTTATCCTGAATCTCTTATTCCACTGGAGTTATATTTCAAATTTAAAACACTGTAATGGAATGCAGTGCTCAAATATGTATCCCAAAACAAACCTTAAATTGAGGTTTCACTTATCTCATTCTGACTTACTGTCACAGTACTTTGATTGTAAACAGTATATGATCATGATCACCACAGAAGAATGTTTACCATGGTCATTTCCATGGCTATGTCTGTTTCATCCTAACAGATTTATTTTTGTGGGTTACTTTACAAAGCTGTCAGCAGCTAGGCTCTATGACATCAAACAGTAGGATGATTAATGAAATGGAAAGGACTTGGTAGAAAGCCTTCATGGCCAAATTGAGCTATTATACTGGCATTTGTCTGGAAGGGCTGAGGAAAACCATGAAAAAGCTCAGTCAGGACATCAGCCTCCTTTGTTACTGCTTTCCCCTACCCTGAAAACACATATAACTCTTTTGCCATAATGTTTTACTAGACATATGTAGGTAATGTACTGTCACAGCAGCTAATACAAGCTAGAAGTCAACAACATCTGGGAATCACTGCATAATTGCCTACATTTTTGGCATCCTTCCACTTGCCACAGTCTACCGCAGAATAACTTTACAGTGTTCTATCAATTCACTAACTGTTTCCAAAGCATTATTCAGTAAGGTAAAATGGCACTGGGTGCTCCACCACAAAAATTCCATTCATTCACCATTAGTTCTCACAAAGAGCATGCTTACTTTCAAAGTTCCCATATTTTCTTGGATATTCAGCACCCCTGAATAAGCTGTATAATCCAGCTTTTATGAAATACAAAAAGTTTATGTAAATTTACTGAAGAATTAAAGTACACACAGCAAGTATACATGTATAAAACAAGTGTCTTAAAATCTGAATGTTATATTGTTTCTTCCGACTGCAACCTCATATTTGACAGGATGAGACATTGTGGCACTGGAAGGCAATTATTTTATAACACACAAACTGTTTCTTGAAAACATCCCCTTACATCCACCAGAAGTTGATACATAACCCATATCCCCCCAGCAGCCACTTCTGATATCTTATCTTCTACCTGAGAAATTAATGTATTTTCTCCCAGCAGCAAATTTGCTTCTGCTCTTTCAAAATCTGCAAAAGATTGTAAATGCTTATCTGTGAGAACACATGCACACATCGTCACATATACGGAAGAAGCCTTGAAAGTTAAGATGTTGCTTGCAGAGAGTAATGCTGTCAATATTATTACAATTGGCCACATATAGCTGACCTCACTACAAATAAAAATGCACAACTGTCAAATCCATCCAAATAAACCCTGCACTGTTACCAGTCTCACCATGAATAAGTCATGCACCTCAATTTTCAGCTGAATTTTCCTTTTTAGATAAAGATAAGTAGGGTATTTGAGAAAATACTGTCACACATTAGTTACCAGACATGGGAGTTTGGATTGGTAACTGGATTGATTAGACACTTGTAACTGCAAGTAACTATAACAGTTTCACAAATCTACACACTGTGCTACAGCACCAATGGGCGTTACTTGGAAATTCTTCTGCTTCAGTGCTCATGTCCTCAGTGGATGGCAGTTGGCTCCTAACTAACTTATTTCTGAACTAACTCTCAACTATCTGCTAATCAGCTGGTGTCCTCGATATATATCCTCCCTATGGACTCCATAAAAACACCACCTCCAACAATTCTTCTACTGTTGTGTGTTTATTCATTGCCTAGCAATGGTTCACTTCTCTGATGACATAAGAGAATGTTTACTATGCCACAGCATAACAACAGATGACATCTCTTGTTAAACAAATCGGTCATGTCACAATGTACTTCTACTGGCCAGAAATTCTTATCCAAACTGTTACACTTTTGGTGGATAAAATAAAAAGTTACACAAAAACACAACAGAACATGAAAATAAATCATGTTCTTAGAAGTTAATGCTCTTAGAAACACAAGAGAAACCTGTAAGACAAGTATTAAAAAAAAAAAAAACTGGCTACTTGGAAGATGATCAACACTATCAACAGCAGCAAACTCCTCCTATACACATGGACCTATGGAATTCAGCTCCAATTCAAACACTGAAATCCTCCTGTGCTTTCATTTCAAGACTCTCTGAACAATTCTGGACATACCTTGGTAAATAAACAACTACAGGACCCATGAAGATCTACAAATGAACACAGGGCTCAGTGAAATAAAAATGTGGAATACCAAATACTTAAGAAAATTAGAAAACCACACTAATGCACTAACAGTGAACCTACTGGACAGTAGTGANGCTACCGCTGGTATAGCTCTCAGGGTCCTTGGCATACTCAAGGATAAGGTGGAGACACCAACGAGGGAGAAAACTCCAATACAAGAATTAAAATTATATCTATGTGAACAGATGAAAATATATGAGTTATGCCACTCATTCATGAGCCACTACTTACTGAACATACACATTTCTTGCAGATTTGCAGATTATGTATGATAAATGTGTGAAAAAATTAATAGCATACAATATCACCCTTCACAAATTAATATTTACTCATACTACAATATATACATATATATGAAGGTTTCTATCACTGGTAACGTACACTGGATTTAAGTTCCCTTGAAGTGGTTTTGTAAATGAGAGGTTAAAAGTGGAAGTTTTCTGGGACCCATAACTGTATTCTGTCTGTAGCTTCTCTCCTCGTCCGAAGATGTTTGGCAACCGCATTTGCACCACCAATGAGCCTTCATTATTTCCCACTAATGTGCTCACTCCACCGACAATTCGCTTTAATTCACGTACATAGAATGTGACCTGAAAGCAGGATAACAATATTTGAAAATAAACCCACACATCAAACAGTGTGAATGTGAACTTTGAAAGACCCAACTGTGACCTGGACGGGCCGACCCATAGAGAATATCTACGCAAATAACGAAGACATGTGAAAAGGTTGTTCCAGCAATCAGACACATCATAAGTCTGCAGGATAAATAATGCAAGGGGGATCTTACAGTTCCAGATGAGTCCCTTTACACTGTCCCTGTCATTGCTCTTACCAGAATGTGAAGACAGCACAGACAGAAAACTGACTGCTCCCAGGAACTGTTATATTCTCACAGTGGAGACTATGAAGAGTACAGTTCTTTGGGTTGTGATGCCATGTAGTCTGGTACAATTCACTGCTATCTGAAGGCGTGTCCTGCCTCCACATTCAGGGTTGAAGATATGCTAAGCAAGCAACATGCAGCAGGCTTAGTGAGACATGAATGGAAAGTATGGTTACATATTGGAGAGTGCAAGAGTCCTCAGATAACTAACAGTTGTAAGAAGAGTACAGAAACATGGTCCTAAAACAGGCCATGTTTCAAAGTGAAGAGATGTAGCAAAGCAGCAAAACTTGGATCAGTGGGGAGGCCCACAGAGTAACAGGGACTACACGGAATGTGCTGAGGGATGAAAAGAAGAAGAAGCTTCTGTGAAAAGAGCAGCTAGGAAAGCTTGGGCAGGCCTCTACCATGTCCACAGTTGGACAGCCTCCTCAGAACAGGCTAGCTTGGCATATCTGCAATCTGAAATGGAGGTGAACCACTACCAGACTACACAGTGTCACATCATGTTCATATTTCTGAACATCACAGTGAAGAGAGCATTATCTATATTTGTATTTAAAATGGAAACTTGGCCAATAAATCCAGAACCGTTTCACTAAATGGTACAATTATACAGTGACACACTTTCCCTACTGGTATTCTATTTCATTTACATGTAAACTGATTTTAATGAAACTCAATAATAATCTCACAATACCACTAGAATGCACACCAACATATACACTGATAACTAATGTAGAAATATCTAAATTTAACTATTTTTTTATTGCTAGTGGGGTGGGACTAAGTCCATTGTACTGCTGCCACTTCTGGCCTATTGTACCAGCCCCAGATGATAGGTGAGGGTGATTGTGGAGCAATTGGTGGAATGAAGATTGGCAGGGGAAACCGAAGTACTTGGAGAAAACCTGCCCCAGCGCCACTTGACCAGACCTGTCATCAAACACAGGCCACTGCTGTGGGAAGCCAGTGACTAAGGGCTTGAGCTATGGCGTGGCCTAAATTTAACTAACTTTACAATAGTAAAATAAACTCTAACCTAACTTAGATTGAATATCAATTGAAATGGCTGCTCCTGCCATGTTGTTATGGAGTTTCATATCCTTACAAACATGATGCTCATACAACAGTCACAACATTCCACATCTAATCCAGTCAACTCTGTCATTTGTCACAGTTTCTCCTAACAAAAATGAGGCAGTTCTATGTTGTCATCAAATGATAATACAGAGTGGCCCTAAAGTCAAGTTATATTCAGATTAAACCTGACGGTCAATTTGTAGAATGGCATCACAACACTGTGAACTGTGCACTGAACATGGAGGATATCATTTTGAAAAACCTGTATAAATTCAGGAAATAATAACAAAAATTTGAGCATATTGTAGTGTACATGTTAGATACCAGTTAACTAACTTTTGGGCTATCCTGTGTTGTGACAAGAAATAAAGCTTCACTTGTGAAGCCAGCAATTCCAACTGTTGACAAAAAGTGAAATCAATACCTCAACACCTTCAGGAGTAGCATGTGGTCCAGAACTTGTATCGATATAGATTCCTATATTTCGGAAACACCCTAATCCTTCAAGTTTCCCACGAACTTTGTGTGCACCAACAATCACCTCCTGGAAATCTTTTGCTTGGAATAAATCCCTTACAGTGGCAATAATGATGTCATCTTTCGTCCTGGACAATCCATCCACATAGATTTTGTCCACCCGGGCCTGTTGACAAGAAGCAGCAACTAGAGAACAGAATCTGGGAAAGATTTGACCCCATACAGGGTACTTACAGATTCAAATGTTGTCATTCCTTGGCACTAGGGTTAGCAATATTCTGGTAACAAATGAAAGATTCACAGGATGATACAGGAGGAGTCTAATGGAGTTCATGAGTATGTTATGCAAGTACTGAATAAAAAATGTCCTGCCACCATGCATCCACTTTGAAAAGTGGCAGTTTCATAGTAAAATAAAGATGTACCAGAAATGTCCAGCTTAATGAAAAATTTCACAATATTTCAATGTAAAACTAAAATAAATACTATTTAATAATCGAACAACTTACAAAACCTGTTCAAAATGTCTGTCTGTGACTTGGACACACCCTTAAGTGGTATATTTTTTATATGGTTGGCAGCTCTATGTATAGCCTTGCCAAAGAGTGCGGCATACACATCACAGGTGAACAGTTTCTGTAACATGTTTCATTATCATATAATGCTTATTCAAATTGTCATGAAATTATTCATTAATAACCCTTGTATCTGCTACCGCTGTACCACACTTTCAACCTGCCATGGTTTCTTAAACTTCCTGAACTGAATCCATCTTAATCAGCCTTCTTAATTCAAAATCAAGTGATTAATGTGTCAATAAAGTCTGGCAGACTCCTCTGAATCACCCTGAATATTTTCATAGTTTTTACTCTACAGCCTATAGCCTATATTAAAACACTCTATATGTTTACCTTGACTCCATCTAGGTTTATTTGTTTCTGTTCAGTGCTCTGCCCCTTATCACTTTCATAGTGGTCTCTTTCACCCTGTATTAACAAAAATATACACAGGATTCATTAAAACATGTCTAACAGTTGTCATAATTAGTTGTGCACAATACTGAGAGCATTCTATATCTTAGCAATGTCAGTAACATTCCTTTTATGTATCTGAAAAATTCACGTACAGGGATTTGTATAAACTATACAGCAAAGTGAACAGAACATTCCGTTTAATATTAGAAGAAAATATAATTTGCCTAGAGACCATATTTGTTTCATATTGATTATTTCTCTATGAAACAGGGTCTCTCAAAGTCTCTACAAGTTGGTCATACATGTTCCATGCATGAATATTCCCTAATGGCAGACTAACTCCATTTACAATGCTCTATCACAACAACACAATTAACGTTACATATTACTGTATCACTTATTTAAGCCATACTACACAAGTTCAGGAGAATGAAATCATCAATCATCAGAGGTACTCACAACATCTGACATTACGGCTGAATGACACTGCTTCCAATACTTTCTGTCAGTTCACACCCAAATTTTCATCAAATTAAGCTTAAGTGATATTGACCATTAATCATTCTTACTGGCATGAAATATACAGTATAAATTAATGTGTAATATTTCTAGTCCCTTGGACCATTATAATGGGTCACTTATTCAGAATGGGAAGTTTAAAGAAAAAAGGAAACAAACTGATATCAATTCAACAATTATAAATAAAGAGATATACCTACAAGCACTTCATATGTGAAAGACAAAACACAAAAGTAAATATGACATCTATCTCCAATTTGGATTTATATATATTGTTACAAAACATTATGAAATAGTTCAATGATTCCCACAGAATTACACTGGCATTACAGATAAAAGCATGCTGACTGCAAAAACAAATATAACACTTTTTTTTGTAGCATTCAGACAAACTGATCCATCGATTTATCCATTGTTCATGAACACTATCCATCAAAGAATCGATCAAATGAGCTACATGAGAGAAATACATATACAATGGAAGCAACAACCTATCTTAACATGCAGTATCCAGATTCAACTAGGGCTGACAGAACCTAAAAAGAAAAACTCGAATTCTATGTATGGATACACTGTATACAAAGCCATGTTATAATCATGCACCTATATTGCTCATATGGCATACGAGTGGAATCTTATTTAAACAGTGTAAAAACATTCTACACAACCTCACTTCACTCGTTACAAAACTATTCTATCCTCCCGGAAAACATACAGCCACTAAAAATCAACAGGGTCAAGCTAGCCTATCTGTACCTGTAAGCCAGTTGCCGCAAAGTGCGACCGAACGTCTCCGATGGTTTGATCAGGAGGTACATCCTCATAAACAGACCAAAAAAGAATTATACAAAGTAAGAAGAATGTGATAATCTATAAGAACCGCCATTCCCATTTAGTAATTACACAACCCTTACATTATATCCAAACATGTACCTTGCAGTGAACTGTCCCCATTGTCAAGTGTATTCACTTAAGTTTGAGTTATTTATTATCCTCATATAAAATAAATTTAAGAAATTTCCAGCAACCTAACACAACTTATCCGTCTTCGTCATGATATTTTCATGGCTAACTTGATTGCCAGTTGATAAAAACTGTACACATTGTTTTCACCAGAAATCGCAGGGGCTCACGATCTCGTCACAGAAACAACCACGGATTACTAAACATGCATGGACTACTTAACGTAGTGAGATTTTTTTTTTTATTTCATGAATCCTGTTGTTATAACATACAATTTCTTTATTAAAACCGTCAGAACACAACTATATTAAGGTCAGTGCCAAGGTTGGCTCTGCCACGTGTATAGGCTATTAAAAGCCATCAGCAGGCAAATACATGGCTAAAATATATACACCACTGAACTGCAGTACTAATAAATTGTATACAATATTAATTATATTAAAATACTTGGCGTAAAAATACATTAAATTAGATTATATAAAACGAAAGTTATAGGATAAAATTCTTCGAGTGATGCTTTACATTATCGAGTCAGTCATTGGTTTTTGTGATTTTGTTGTTCCCATGGACAAATTGGAGTACTGCATATTTTGTGTATCTATAATAAACTGTTTTGGAGGCTTGTAATGTAGATGTAGTAATATTGATGTTAATTATTTAGTCGGTCCCTCAACTTACAAAGTATTGTCCGTTCTGTAGGGAATGTAAACGACTGATTTGATGTATGTTAACAGACAATGCAGGGGAGAATAGATATTAAGAGATTATTAGATACGTTCACGATATTTTAATCATCTATAATTCCCATAACGCATTAAAATACTTTGTATGAATTTAATATCCACCCTCTCAAATTCACAATGGAAATAGGAATAAATATCAATTTCTTAGATTTATTCATGGAGATAACACGAAAAGCTGCAACAGTTAAAACTATACTAAATATTAAAGGCATGGGAGTAGATAACTGAACCCACTAGCAAGGCCTTGAGGAACTAGAGGACGCGGAACGAAGGCCGCATGCGATTGCGCTACCCACGAGCAAGTGGGCAACTTGCAGCATGCGATCGGGTCGCATGCGGCAGGATTGCCTCAAAACCCACGTGCAGTTCACGTAACTTTTTGAGTAGGAAACAGAACCGGTATGAAAAATGAGATACGGTTAACAGTATAGTGTGCATTTTTAGAGGCCACACTCGCCCTAACGATTTTGGTTCACAGGCGATAACGCACCCTGGGAGGCCCAGACATTCTCTGGGATAGGGCCACAAACCTATTCAATAAACGCGTCGCCTTCATTTGTTTGGTTTACTCATGAATCCTGTCAGGGTGGTTTTAACGTTAATGCCTTAATATACTTCCACAACCTCCTCCTTTACGATTCTGATGGTGGCCCTGAAAAGGGCCGTTTCTTGGTTTTTTTCTCCCCTTATGCCCGTTCACCTCTGATGCGTCTAGCAAGCTGAATGTCCTTAGGCATGATTGTAACGCGCTTCGCATGGATAGCGCAAAGGTTGGTATCTTCAAAAAGGCCCACTAAGTAGGCCTCGCTAGCCTCTTGCAACGCCATCACTGCCGAACTTTGAAATCTCAAATCAGTCTTGAAATCCTGGGCAATCTCACGAACGAGGCGCTGGAAAGGCAATTTACGTATGAGCAGCTCAGTACTTTTCTGATACCGTCGTATCTCCCGCAACGCAACTGTACCAGGGCGATAACGATGTGGTTTCTTCACACCACCAGTAGCAGGAGCACTCTTTCGCGCCGCTTTAGTAGCCAACTGCTTTCTTGGCGCTTTCCCTCCAGTAGACTTACGCGCCGTCTGCTTCGTACGAGCCATATTACCACAACACTACTTCTCACTACACAGCAGAACTGTCGAACTTTGACTGAATTCAGGGCACCAATTTTGCTCACTTTTATAGGCATTGGATCTCAAGTTTGCTCCGCCCTATTGAGGAGCGAAAATCGTATTGGACAAGAGAAACGTACTTGGCCAATTGGGATTGACGACAATCTATATTCGCAAGTTTGCCCCGCCCCACTGAGGAGCAGAAATCTGATTGGGCAATTGGAATAGACGACAGACTATAAGAGTCGGGGTCTGGGGTCAGGAAAATTTATCTCCCGGAGATTATCTGTAAAGTCAGAAGTAGCTTGAAGTCAGAGGTTGCTGAAGATGACTGGTCGTGGCAAGGGTGGAAAAGGTTTGGGTAAAGGTGGGGCGAAGAGGCATAGAAAGGTTCTGCGGGATAATATCCAAGGCATTACGAAACCTGCTATTAGGCGTCTGGCTCGTCGTGGCGGTGTGAAGCGCATATCTGGCCTTATTTATGAGGAGACTCGTGGCGTGTTGAAAGTCTTTCTGGAGAATGTTATCCGCGATGCCGTAACATACACTGAGCATGCAAAGCGGAAGACCGTGACTGCAATGGATGTGGTCTATGCTTTGAAGAGACAGGGCCGTACTTTGTATGGCTTTGGAGGTTAGAGGCTTCATATGATGGGCGCGTAACATACGCAGCACAAACGGTCCTTTTCAGGACCAACAATTATTTCAAAGGATGGTTTGCTGTTTACAATTAAATCAATACATCTTGTTCTGATTGCACTCTTATTCTACAACGGATCGATCGAAGTGATGGTAGTAGTGTGCGAAGGGTGTAAGCAGAACTACGGTCTCTTTACTGTAGGGGGTCTTTGAACAACGGACAAACTTATCCCGTAGCGAAACATTTTGCGTAAGAAGAATTGGCTGTTGCTGCTGCAAGCGCTTGTCCTTGAGGAACTAGCAAGACAAGTCACGTCGTTTTGCCACACCCTCCGGTTTCTCTTTCACCACTACGTGGCCGTAGATTTCAGTCTGCCCCAAGAGACGCCGTACGTAAATTTACTGCAATATATATATATATATATATGAGACAAACTCCGTCTTAAGTCCAAATATATTGTAGTCCTTCCCTTCCTCCACACTATATGTTTCGGCCCTAAATGGCCATCATCAAGTGTGTATTTTTACGTAGCTGCTACACTGCCCGTAGTTTAAAATTTAAAATCACCAGTCTTTCCAGTTTGTATGAAATCTCTGTTAACCTACACGCGTCAATTTGAATTCTAAAATTTGCACTTTTTTAAAACTTCAATACAAATTAAAATGTCTATAAATCTTCCACGTGTGTGGAGGAAGGGAAAGAGAAAGGACTACAATAAAATTGTTGCACTTAAGACGGAGTTTGTTTCATATATATTGTGTGAGTGTAACTGGATGCTTAAATATAATATTACTGCAATTTGTTTCAGCAGGTCAGCAATATAGACGTTGGCTGACTTGAACAGCAGCTTGGGAAATTCTACCAATTTTTACCAAGTTCTCCCTAGCATAGATCACGTCACATTACGACTGACAGACCGTCTTGGTGTCGTGCCGCAGGTCGAGCAAAAATGTTTCGACGTTCACGAGCGATACGAAGACATTTGGGGCGCCCCCTCTGACGATTGGTCGGGTCTGTAATTTGTCAGTCTTAGTCTATTGTCAGTATTGACATATTTACAATTTAATTCTAGTTTTAATTACTATTTCTATGTACAATATATACAAGCCTGTCAATCCAGGCATTGTACAGCCGAATATGCCCTATTTCTAGTATTACTTGCTACAACGGCAATTGCTGTTAAATAAATGCATAGGTTGCTTCACACTGTACGTTAGTATTACAATTTAATATCAATTACATTGTGAAGACTACAAAAAAAAATTTATATCACATTTTCTGCAATAAGGTGTAGCAAGTGAACACAAATTAGCCCCCCCCCTCCGAACACTCCTTTTATCATTACGGAGGACCAATGAGACAGTCTACACTCAAAACAAAAACAAGGCCATGGGTCCCGATCCCAAGAACGGCCATGCCGGCTTATTGTCGGCAATAAGCTTCTACTCTGCTCTAACTGACCGTCAGTTACACCACTTTTATTTTGTTTAACGAAATTTTGACAAACAGTGCAAAAGGTTATAGAATCATGTAACGAGGAAATAAGGAAACATTAGGGTACATTCGTTCTCATGACAGCGAACTCAATTTGCGCTGCTCCGTTCATGGAACTCAGGCTATCGATAGGGAATCGCAGTTTGCATCTCCCTGGTATGCCATTTTACCTTACACCGTGCATCAAAACGACAAATACCCCTACACAAGTTGGGGCCCTTATAAGGGCCGTTTTTTGTCAGAATATCAGATTAAGCTTTCTTTTCAGTCTTTTTTGGCAATAGAACAGCCTGAATATTAGGCAAGACACCACCTTGTGCGATCGTAACACCAGACAGAAGTTTGTTTAATTCCTCGTCATTGCGAATGGCCAGCTGGAGGTGACGTGGGATAATTCTAGTCTTCTTGTTGTCACGTGCAGCATTGCCTGCCAACTCAAGAACTTCAGCAGCGAGATATTCCATTACAGCAGCCAAATAAACCGGTGCACCAGCACCTACCCTCTCTGCATAATTACCCTTACGCAGAAGCCTGTGAATACGACCCACCGGAAACTGTAGTCCAGCCCTACTGGACCTAGACTTTGACTTTCCCTTCACCTTGCCGCCCTTTCCGCGTCCAGACATCTCTCACACAATATGTAACAGTATAAGAGTACACCACAAAATTTTTCGATGTCTGGCAAAACGTGTCCTTTTGTTCACTTGGAGGAGACAGGACCTAGCCAATCAGAGAACGAGTTCATCATTCTTTTATATCAACTGAGCGGCAGGTCAATCGAACCAATCAGATTGAGAATCGAGACGTTTTACTAACGAGCCAATGAGGTCGAGCATATGAGTTCACACTCGTAATAAAACTAGGACGTTGCGAAACTTATAACGTTAGTGTGCTGTTGTGTACGTGTGTGGAGTTACAAGATACATTCAGTGGTATGCCTCCCAAAGCGTCTGGCAAGGCTGCAAAGAAGGCCGGTAAGGCGCAGAAGAATATTTCCAAAAGTGATAAGAAGAAGAAGCGAAAGAGGAAGGAGAGCTATGCTATATACATTTATAAAGTTCTGAAGCAGGTGCATCCCGATACCGGTATCAGTTCGAAAGCTATGAGCATAATGAATAGCTTTGTTAATGACATCTTTGAACGAATCGCGGCTGAGGCGTCTAGACTGGCCCATTATAACAAGAGATCTACGATAACTAGTAGGGAGATTCAGACCGCTGTACGGTTATTGCTGCCAGGAGAATTGGCGAAGCATGCAGTCAGTGAGGGGACGAAGGCTGTTACAAAGTACACGAGCGCAAAGTAATCTGATATAGTGACAAAAAAAACGGTCCTTTTCAGGACCACCAATATTTGTTTGGAGTGAGCATTGGCTGACTTGTATATTCTGATCAATTAGAAAACTACTTCCGATATATCGGAAGCCAAATGCTATTGTAGGACTTTCTCTGTATGTGGTACATAATGGCTATTTACATTAAGCGAATCTTAGTTCCCGTTATAATCTTGCGACATTTGGCTCTAAATCATTCCTTTTGCTAATATAGAACCTTGAAAGGAGGACTACAGCGTGTGATTTTAACACGAACTAAGTAGCAATTTTAACAATTTAATATAATTCTAACATGTATCAGACCGTGTCTCACGGTGTTGTCGCTTCAGATTTACTTATACTTCAACCCTGAAGATAGGGGCGATACGTTCCTCCGAAACGTCGGTTAACACCACATATACACGGTGCCAAAGCCCAGAAGACTGCTTTCTTCATAGTCACCGCCGTGAAAGCCTCAAATCTTACAAGGTGTATAATGTTAAAAAGTTGAGTGGTGAATGGAAGAGCTGCAATATTGACGGACGATAAATATTGGACGTTAAGTTGAACAATTGCAACGGAATGCTGAAGTACAGAATCAATATGATTTTCTTTAGAAAATTTATGAAAACGTATTAACATTGCTAAAGGAGTTGATGCTGAAATTACGTCGCGGTCATGTAAAGGGTATCTTGTTTACAATATCAATGATAAACTCGTAATTGATAATATTCAGCGATTTGTCACGATAACATTTGAGAAACCATTGTGATTAAGATTTGAGGCTTTCAAGGCGGTGACTGAAGANACGTTACTCCGAAACGTCGGTTAACACCACATATACACGGTGCCAAATCCCAGAAGACTGCTTTCTTCATTGTGATTAAATCCAGCAAGAACTCGTACATTTTGTAAAAGCTTAATTGTAATGCCATGAACTGTAATCTAACAGAACAAGAGTGCATTAAGCTGAACAGCTGATGTATCAACTGGGACAAAGATGCAAATGTTATCAAGCTTTGTGTCATGTATAAACAACGCCAACAACAAAACTATGTAAAGCGATACCCATACTCCAGGAGAATTGTAAGCAATAGCATTAGACTATTTCTGTTATACAATGATATTACAGAAATAGTCACTATGAGATAATATTTAGCATTTGAAAGAAGAACACGGCAGACAAAGGAAATCTTGTTTCAATAGTATAGTGGAGCTTAAGTTCAAAATAAGTTTCTTATATGTGATCAACTGTGGATGACGATGTTATCATTCACTGCACAGCAGTTTCTTTTGCTGCACTGCAACTGCTTGTCACCAGGGTTACTTTCTCCAACTTATGAAACATCTAATGATGCTCATATGACTAGTTGGCACACATGTTTAACAGTAATTCCATAACTGCTGTCAATTTCCAGGGTTGGTATGGGCAGGACATTATAAGGGAAAAATGAAGCAGCATTACTTTCCTAATGACTTACTGATGAGTCAGTATCTTCATCTTCCTCTCTGTGGCCCTCTGCCTGGCTGCTTCAGTCATCAGCGGTACAGCGTGCTAGCAGGATCAGTAGTACAGGATAACCCAACTCTTCCTGCCCATTCCATAGCCCTAACCATATTGTCTCAAAACCCTGAAATAATTCATCAGTAAACATTACAAACATGGTGTAGGTGCTACATTGTGGGGTTACGTTTAATTCAGACACTGGCTAAACTTATTTTCTTCGTCGTATAAAGCAACAGAAAAAGAAGCCATTACATCATGTACTAAAAACAGACATTCATTCATTTATTTATATTCCATGAATCCTTACATGGCTGGAAGAACAGTGGATATAGTAATAGTCAAAAACAACAGGACAAGTCGCATCAATTATATAAACACAAATTAATTATACTTACTCCATAACAATTACACATATTATCAAAGACAAATCACAGTGAGTAAATCATTAACACAGTTATAAATATGTATGTAAAAGAACCCAACACACTAATATGACACAAGACTACTATAATGAAACATAAAAATATACTACTAGGCATCCAGCGTGTAACTGACCAAGATCATTAATTAATATTGAAGTTAAAATATTCTTTCAATGAGTAAAATGAATTTTCATCCCTTTGGTACCTATCTTTGAGATAGGATTTTATCAATGCATTGGCCTTACCAACTATTCCATAAAATCCTACTTCAGGTAGACAGATATTGACACAGTCAAAAGCTTTCTTCAAATCACAGAAAATGCCACCCACTAATATTTTGTTATTCAATACATTTAATATATCATTAATTAATTTATGTGAGGCCATTTTTGTAGATGAATTACTCCTAAAACCATATTGTTCATTTGTTGTTATGTTGCTACTCATTATATGTTGGTGTAGTCTCGCATATATAACCATTTCAACAACTTCTGAAAACGATGTCAGTAATGATATAGTTCTATAGTTAGTCATATTTGCATAATTGGTATTGATCTTGTCAGCTATTGTTCCAAAATTATTATTAATAGAATCTGTAATCACATCATGACCATCAGTTAACTTCCTATAAATGTTTAAAAACTGTATACCTTCAGTATTAATTTTTCTACCTGTGTCTGTAGCTCATTTAATAACACTGGTTTTCTCTAAGTACTTAGGTTTCCCCTGCCAATCTTCATTCCACCAATTGCTCCACAATCACCCTCACCTATCATCTGGGGCTGGGACAATAGGCCAGAAATTTTAGCTGCTAATACGCGCTGTACCCGTAAGTATTTTTTAAAAATTGCTGAATATGCCCAATATTATAGCCTGCCAGACCCTCGGAGAACTGTCCTCCCCTAGCAGAGCAGAGTAGTACGCAACACGCAAGACGGCTGACTCAGCCTAGGCGGCCTAGGCTTCCGGTGCATCGGTAGCGATCGGTAAACACGGCACAAATGCATCGTAATCTGACAAGTACGCAGCTGGGGTTGTACAAACCTCTGGTACAAGCGGTTCCGCGTACACAAAAAATGAGTAATTCGGCAATTTTTAAAAAATACCTGCAGTGCGTATTAGCAGCTAAAATTTTGACAGTGGATTTTGTTGTGCGTACTCTTGAAGTGAAAAAAAAAAAGAATCAGGACAGGTTTCGACATGTCGGATCGGACCATTCCCTTGTTAGTCCCACCCCACTAGCATTAAAAATGCTATTGTATCTTCGTGTGCACCCCATATACCAGTACATGAAGTGCCACACACATAGATGATTGTTTTGTGTTTTCTTGTTAGAATCTAAGTTATTCTCAGCTAAAATAATACACCCCGCAAAGTGTACAACACTGCATACTCCTACACATTCTTCCATTATTTTCCAAAGAACGGAGCCACATGTGGTACAGTACATCCAACAACTGCTATTGGTACTCTTACTGAAACTATTCTATATACAGCTGTATGAAACTTAGACTGCAAAAGTAAAACAAAATATTATTTTATTGCTAATGTGAGTAAAGTAAATTTACATCTCGTCATAGTTCTCGTATGTAACAACATTATTCATATCTCCGTGCTATTTCATATTGTTGGTACGACTGTGATCACGTTTGTAATGGATGGCTGTTGGTTGCAGTGGTTGGAAAAGTAGAATATTAGATTCGGAAAATATTAGTTATTTTTAATTGACAATATGAGCGAATTGGTGTGGGGTATTAAAAATGGTGACTTAGATCAAGTCAAAGATATTGTTGAACAGAAGGTAAATTGTGGTGACGTATAACCCCGGGCGCATTGAAAATGCGAAACGATGTTAACGGCGTTTATACTGTGAATGTCGGTTTATTTTATTTCACTTGTTTCAGGAGATAGATGTCAATAAAGAAATTGATGGCCGACCGCCCCTTCATTATGCTGCAGATTATGGTCAAGGGGATGTTATACAGTACCTGCTGTCAAAAGGAGCTAATGTGAATGTATGATGTACCATAATCCAAATAAGTTTTAATTCCGAAAAATTCAGTCTGCAGGGATACAACGCCGAATTTCCGAATAGTCTGTTCAAAGTCAACCGACGTTTTGGAGGAATATGTTGCCTCCATATTGAGGGTTGAAGAGAAAGCCATGCAAGGAACCTGCATGAAGCAGACAGAATGCAGATTTTGACCAGAGTACACTGTGATATATCCCAGAATTCAAAACTCTTCATCGTATTTTATGTATCACTGTTATAACACAGTATATCAGTAAATTTCCTGCTTGTTTGTTGCTTGCCCTATTCTTAGTACTGGAGGTAACATGTTCTACCAAAACACTGGATGACATTCAGTGGACTACAAGATGTTATATCCAGAAAATAGAACATGATATGTGTTTCAATTGAAAGTGATTTCTGTGTTTAGGTTGTTATTTCTAAAGTCTGTGAAATGAAATGGAATAAACCTAGATGAACTTTGTATGAGATGAAAATGGTGACCTGATCACAGATTCTCACAGTATGTTAAGTAGATGGAAGAAATATTTCTTTCAGATGTTGAATGTAAATGGGACTGTTGTCTGTAGGCAAACTGAAACACATAGAGCCAAGCCATTAGTAGCTGAGTCTAGTTATTTTGAGGCCAAAATTACTTTTAAAAAGTTTGGAAAATATAAATCACCATGTATTGGGGTTAGATTCCAATAGAATTGATCCAAGCAGGAAGTAAAATATTTATGTTCTCACATCTAGAGATGTGGTATTCTGTTTGAAATAAGGAAACAACATATTCTTACACCAATTTATAAAGGGGTACAAACATTTAATTATCAAGGAACATCACTAATACCATGTAAAATATTCTTTCCAACAATTTTCTGTCAAAGTTAACTCCCTACATAGATGAAATTATTGTGGATCATTAGTGTGGATTTTGACATAGCAGCTGAACTTCTGATCAGCTATTCTGCATTTGTCAGATACTGGAGAAAAAAAAACAGAGTCTGATGAGATAGTCCATCAGCCATTTAATGACTGTAGGAAGTGCTGTACAACATTCCCATTGAATTTGGTCCACCCATGAAACTAGCTAGAATTGTCAGAGATAATTTATCGCTATTGCTTTTAAACTTGGCTTCAGTATATGCCATTAGGAACTTCCAGGAAAATCAGGCTTTGGATTTGAGAGGACAAATCACTTTCTGATGTATGCTGATAATGGTAATTTATTGGGTAGAAATATAAATACCATACATGTCACTGGAGTTAAAATTTAAGGATAGCTGAAGCAGTTCATAAAAAATCTTGAAATCCTGAGGCTGGAGAAAATTGCATGAGCAACTTCATAATCTGTACTTTTCACCAAATATTAATGATATGATTAAATCAGAGATGATATGGGTTTGGAATAGAAGAGTTGAGAAACATATTTTAGATGTCTTTTATATTTAAAAAAAAATATATTGTTGCATTATTGACGGATGCTTTAATAACAAGGATTTGCTTAGTGGAGTTACTTGCACATGTGCAGTGGCCCAGGTGAAATCCTCAATCAGGTCATATGGAATTTGTGGTGGACAAACTGGACCTGGCACAGGTTTTCTCCAAATACTTCAGTTTCCCTTACCAATTCTCATTCAACTGAATATGTTACACTCATGTGTTATCTGGAGTTGGTACAATAGGCCCACTAATGGCTGGTGTACCAAGTGGACTCACTCTAACTCCACCCTCCAAATTAAAAGAAATTACACATGTGTGCATACATGTAATGCATGGATTCATATTGACAAGTAATGCACATTTTTTGTTTTCAGGCTAAAGATAAACATGGAATTAGTGCTCTGTTAGCAGCTATTTGGGAAGGTCACACAGATTGTGTGAAACTACTTCTGGAACAGGTAAGTCAATGAAGATCTGTTGGATTCACTTCCAGAATAAACTGTGTCCACTCAGATCAGTTGCGTAACTATGTAAAAACATTATGACCGTGCTTCTGAACACACATCATAGTTGGCATAGTTATTACAGTGGAGTACTGAAGTAGTTCCCTTGTCGTTCTTTGTGATGTTTCATCAAATGTTCAGTCTGAAGAAGAGCATCCCTTCTAGCACCTTGTGAAGTAAAGTTGGTACTTCCGACTTTTTGATTAACATGTATCCTTATTTGTGAGTATTCAGTGATGCTTCCAGTATTGAGACTGTATAGGATCAGATTGTAGGGTGACATGAATTGGAAGGAACTGGTCATGGCCTAGATAAGGTACTCTCCTAGCATTTGCCTGGAGAGACTGAAGAATACATGAAAAATCTGCCAGGATAGCTGGTGACCTGGCAGAGATTTGAACAAAGCTCCTCCTGAATACAAGTATAGAGTTTCACCTTTAGACCAAACTGTTCAGTGCTTGATATTTTGTCAGCAAGTTTTGTTTTGGTTTGTATTTAACAAGATATGATACATATAAAAGTTTATGTAGGTGTTCATGTATATACCTGACCTTATTGTCCTGTATGGTCACTAAGAGGCACATATTTACCACATAAGGTGTTCTATCATTTTCCTTTGCAAAGTGAACACTGCCCCCCTCCCTCTTGCCTATAGGTGTTGACAAGCAAATTATTCCTGATGCCTCATTCACATTATCAATTCCAGTTGACACAGCATGGTAAATAACCAAAGAATCATTCAGTATTTGTATCATTGCTTGGAAGAGTATTTCCTGTTATGGAAATTATTTTTATAGGGAGCAATGAAGGATGGCAGTGCACCAGATGGTACAAGTTATGTGGATGCTGCTGAGAAGGAGGAGATCAAGCAACTTCTGAAATGAGAAGAGAAGATAACATGTTACTTTAGCCATTTTGGGCTTTGTTAAAATTGTTAGGCTTTGTGAACAAAGGAATGAACAAATAATTTTCGGAAATAATGTCTCAAATGGTGATAACTGGGTTACTATTAATTTTTTAAATTTGTTGCTAGCTTATCACATCAATTCAATATGTTGTATGAACACTACTATAACATACCATTACGTGTTCTATGAATACTCATGTTATAAAATAAATTGCAGAGATGTCCTCTCCCAGCATGTGACTGGTAACTTGAACTTTGGGCTAGAACTAAGTTACGAGTAAACTAATTACCTCCAACCCTAGCTATGCTGCTGATTTTCAGGCTCAAATCCAGTATTACAGTCATCATAAGGTGCACTGGGGCATGGCATAATTTATGGTAGTCTTGTAGTTTCAGTGATCCACCCAAAGCAGTGCGTAAAGCTTTATATGAGGACATATTTATGTGATCTGTTGAGTGCATTTCATTGCAGGGCAACCAACATAAACACAAACCTGATGCAACTGCTCAATATTCAGCTAGTCTGTTTCCTGTTTTGTGTGTTGGCTTGTGCTGTATGAGTTCTTGTTATGTAGTCATATTTATTATATTGCAAGTGTGAGATGCCATGCTGCCCAAGGGGTATGATCAGATCTGTCCCAGTTATAGACTATATAAGGTACATAAAACAAACTGTGTAGTGGTACTTATTTTTTCATATGTCATACTTTTGTTAAGAACATCTTCACAACCTGTTTCTTGTTGGCCTAAAAATTGATGGATCAACGAATTGATCGAAATAAGAGATGGATAAATATAGAACTATTTTTTATGTGTTTAAAATAAAAAATATATATCTAGGTAATATTTATCTTCCTATATCTGTCCAACTTTTGATTCCCATGTTATAGAGGTGGAAGACTGTCCTGGATAGATGTAGTCTACCTGCTGTGTACGATAATCCTTCTAAGCTTCAGCATAAGGCTGTAAATATTTGTAGTTTGTTAATGAACATTTTTAAATGCTTTTTAAAAAGTGCTTGTTGCCACCCTCTAGAGTTGGTGTTGAAATTCTGTGTAATTGTTGACTTCTGCAAATTCAAAATATGAAGATGTATTATTTGTTAAATATTAAACTTTCCTATCTAGTGTTTTATATATACTGTATTTTCTTTTAGTGTCAGGATGTCATATTCAAAAAGTTTGTAATTAAAAATACTAATAACCTTGACTAGAAATAAATTTATTATTCTTTTGGAACACTGTGCACCATTTTGTTTCAAAACCTTTCCAACCATTCAAGACAGTGGCCAACATTAGGGATGTCTTATGGACCATTAGTTCTGTTTATATTTATATGTATATACATAGTCTCCCGGGTGTTTGGTGCCATACTTCAGGAGCGTACTCAGGGTTCCCTATAGAACAACTTTGAAATAGGAACCCATGTCTGCAAACGTAAAATAGCAGCACTAGGACAGCATTTAATATTTTGTTTAAACCTGGCGCCTCAATGTCGAAGACCATGCACAGGCATATTACCCCCTCCAAACTCTTTAAGACTCGCCTGCTAGAGTAGATGTTGGAATTGGCACCCTCTATTTTCAATGCATGCATTACATCTACGAAAGAGACATTGGCGCACCCTTTAAAATATTCCAGGTGTCTCACGGATCACGTCACATGCAACGAGTATTCTGGCCAACAGCTCAAATTCATTATCCACAGGCGTGTCGTAGATCAGGCTTTTCACATGGCCCCAGATGAAATAGTACAGAGGTGTCAAGTCTAGGGATCAGGGTGGCCAATGGACTGGGCCTCCTGTTCCTATCCAACGACCATGAAAAGCAGCATCCAGGTAGTCTCGTGATACAATGCTGAAGTGTGCCAGCACTCCGTCATGCCGTATCCACATTTGCCTCCATACAATCAGTGGCACGGTTTCTAGCACAGTTGGAAGGATACCTTCCAGGAACACCTTGTAAAAGGGCCCATTGAGTCGCAGTGGTAGGAGGAAAGGCCCAATCAAGTGATTGCCAATGATGCCTGCCCAGACATTGACAGAAAATTGTGCCCGGTGGTAAACAACTACAGTAATTAAGATCTAAAAGTTTGTGATGATGGTAAATTGTTACAATTAATATGTCTGGAGATAGGGGCTAGCTGTGTCTATTGGACCCAACTGAGTAGGTTTTACCTGAAGATGGGGACAGATTCCAGTTCCCGAAACGTTGTGTTTTAATAGAAACTAGACGGTTTTTAAAGAACAGACAAGATGATGGATAATGTCCAGCAACATATTAATTGAAACTACACTAATGTCAGGATTTTGGTCAGCCCAAATGTGGCTGTTTTGACAGTTGAACCAGCCATCCCTTGTAAACTGCACTTTGTCTGTGAATAACACGTGATTCAGGAAGTTGGGTTGATGTAAACACTGGTTCAGTTTCCACTGACAAAATTGAACTCGTGGTACAAAGTCAGCTGGACCTACATCATGTACTCGCGTTGGATGATATGGATAAAATTCGCGGTCGTGCAAGATCCTCCAAACACTTGATTTTGATGTCCTCACAATCTTGGCAATGGCACGAGTGCTGGTGGATGGCTGTTCCTCTATGCAACGCAGTTCGACATTGAGGCGCCAAGTTTAAACGAAATGATTTTGAATGCTGCCCTAGCGCTGCTCTTTTACGTTTGTGGAGATGGGTTCCTATTTCAAAGTTATTCTATAGGGAACCCTCAGTACGCTCCTCAAGTATGGCACCATACTCCTGGGACACCCTGTATAACTGTCAACACAACAAATAAGTAATCAACTCACAACCACATTTGTATCAGTTGAGTTCATTAACTATGTTAAAATTACGCGACGTTTTGAGTCAATTGGAACCATTAACAGGTGATACACTATTTAAAGTTATAAAATATGGAACTGTAATTATAATTACTATGGATCCATATTACAACCAGTTCTCCCCCTCCACTTATTTTTCCAAACCAGCTCAATACACCACCATTGTCTCCAAACAATCTACATCGAACCGACGCGCAGAGTAGAACACATCGAACACATATACTATAACTGATCACTACCTACTGGTGTAATTCTTAAATATTAACACTTCTTACTTATTACCAATTTTATACTAAGTGTGACTTATGCCCAGTTTTGCATTAACTATTCTAAGAATTTTTGGCATGAAATGTTCAGATAAAGGCTACTAGAATGGTCTATGATAGCTGGTGCGGTAACACGAATCGCTTAATCCCATCCCACCAGCCTGATAAAAGAACTTCCAGAATGTTCTCAATCAGTAGAAATATAATGAAGCTTCAGAAGAAAGCAGAAGGTTCTAGAATGTTATGTCACCAACGGTATTTAAAGGACCAATCCCAGATGGCGAGGAACAAGCAAGAAAGATTAGACATGAAATAAAAACAACCACACAGGCTGGGAGATTAACATATCATATCCACCACCAGGTAGTGTTGTGAATGTTAAAGTTGTGTATGGTGCATGCAAAAAGTGCATCTGTGATTGTGAGTGACTGCTATGTAACCTGTGTAGTACTGTTAAATAAGTCAAGTACATTATTACATCAATAGCAAGTGTGGTACAGGGACTTCTTCACAGAAACCTGTCTCTCGTCCGAGTAAGGCCCGTTAAGCCCTAAAGGAGAATCTCATTGCTTGAACCTTCAACATTGTCCTCTTCCTACTAAAAAGGCACCTCGACGTGGTTTAAGGCCATGTAACATTCACATGGCAGAGGGTGTAGAAGAACTATTACAATATGCCCAGGCAAGAAACACATATGCCATATTGTATAATTGTAAGTAATATCATCACTAATGTTTATAAAACTTCCTATATTCTTAATCATTAACACTTACACATCAACTTATATACATTTTTTCACGATCACAGATATAAAGATACATATTGTGGAAATAGGATACCAATATACCACACACTAACAACCCGTACATCGTAGTATTAAACATGTCAGTGATACACGTTATTAATAGAGTCACGTTAATATAGCACATTCAAAAACAGTAACATACAGATGTTCATTTATTGCAGAGAGAAACTTGTCTTTGGGCTCCACAACAGGACTTACTACGTAGAAAGCTTCTACAAAAGACCTACAAACAACATTCATGCACAATTTTCTACATAAAGATAGGAAACATGTTTTGAAAATGTGGCACAGTTCAGATATTTAGGAACAATGATAACAAATCAAAACCTGATTCAGGAGGAAATTAAGAGACTGAACTCAGGTAATGCTTGCTACCATTCAGTCCAGAACCTTTTGTCTTCTTGTCTGCTGTCCAAAAACATAAAAATTAGAATATAAAAAACTCATTGCCTGTGGTTCTGTATGGGCATGAAACGAATAATATAGTGGTTCCATCACTCGGGATCTCGTGAAACAAACTGCCTAGCTTTTAGCTGGATTAATTATCGCATTTTCAGCTGCCCACTCTCCCAGCCTGTTCAGATCTATCTGCAACTTTTCCATATCCTTATTTTTTATAATTGTCCTATATATTATACAGTCATCTGCAAAAAATCAAATAGCTGACTCAGTATTTTTCCAAATATCATTTACTAATGCCAGGAACAGCAGTGGACCCAGTGCACCTCCTTGCGGTACTCCTGACGTTACTGTAACTGCCTCTGGCAACTACCCTCCTACTCTAACTCTCTGTGTATGTATGCCAGGAACAGCAGTGGACCCAGTGCACCTCCTTGCGGTACTCCTGACGTTACTGTAACTGCCTCTGGCAACTACCCTCCTACTCTAACTCTCTGTGTACGGCCCAAAAGGAATTCCCTTATCCATACAACTACCCTTGAGTTCAATATCTTTTGTATTCCTCAAAATCAGCACGATCATGGTAAGGAGAAAATTTTTATATCCTGTTGAAACTAGTACAGTAGAACAATTTGTATGTGGAAAGATTGCAAAACATGCTAATGTGGATAGCAGAAAATTCTGGATACCAGGAATTCATTACAGAGATACAAGAGGTTTCAAACAGAATTGTATGCTGCAGAGGCACTGAACCTGGTACAGCATGGGGAAGTTTAGGCATATACTTTATATTTTCACAATGCACTTTTGAAACTTTCACAAGATTTGTTATGAATAACAGGAGTTTCAGATTAAATCACCATGTATCATTCTTATCCAACCATAACTAGACTGCACAACAGTTTCTATACTCTACTGTGTGTCACTGCATCATACAGCTGATGAATGCTAAATAATACTGGCATACAAACATAATACTAAGTTTTTGAAGTTAATCTCTACACTTTGGGACTAATGATACAGAAGTTGTGCTGTAATCAAATAAGATCTTCTGTTAACATGTTCTTCTTCGGCCGCACCATAGCTCAAATGGTTAGTCACTGGCTTCCCACTGCGGCGGCCTGGGTTCAATCCTGGGTCTCGTGAAGTGGGATTTGTGGTGGACAAAGTGGCGCTGGGGCAGGTTTTCTCGGAGTACTTTGGTCTCCCCTGCCAATCTTCATTCCACCAACTGCTCCAAAATCACCCTCACATATCATCTGGGGCTGGTACAATAGGCCAGATGTGGCCAGAGTACAAGGGACTTAGTCCCATCCCACTAGCAAGAAAAAAACACATTCTTCAATAAGGAGGCGCATTGGATATGGTTACCCACTCATTTATTCCTCTATGTTACAAAAGTGAATGAATTCAGGTCCAACATCACAAACAATTTAATGAATTCACAGCAACTCTAGTCCTCAGCTCTACTGCACAGTCAGGAAGATATGCCACACAGAAGCCAATAGTTTACAGGAGTCGGCCCCGGCAGTCATTAGACCCACAGTAACAGTGTAACACTTTTCCAGGGACACTTCCCACATCATAGTTATAATCCCAAGTCAGCTCTGTTCCAGCATGGATGTATGTCAGTGCAAAGAATGCCACCCATGGGAAACGCAAGTCATGGGTGTCCACAAACACATTTTGGACAAACACATTCGGACTGCAAGAATGCTGAAACAAAATAAACCAAATGCAAGTTTCTCAAAGTAGCAAATTTCTTTCTCAACAATGCTGAATATATAACAACATATAGGTATGGTACTTACTCACTCTTTTAGGCCGCGCCATAGCTCCAGCGGTTAGTCGCTGCCTTCCCACCGCGGTGGCCTGGGTTTGATCCTGGGTCTGGTCAAGTGGGATTTGTGGTGGACAAAGTGGTGCTGGGGCAGGTTTTCTCCAAGTACTTCGGTTTCCCCTGCCAATCTTCATTCCACCAACTGCTCCACAATCACCCTCACCTGTCATCTGGGGCAGGTTTTCTCCAAGTACTTCGGTTTCCCCTGCCAATCTTCATTCCATCAATTGCTCCACAATCACCCTCACCTGTCATCTGGGGCTGGTACAATAGGCCAGAAGTGGCCGCAGTACAAGGGACTTAGTCCCACCCCACTAGCAATAAAAAAAATACTCACTCTTTTCTCCTTCATATATCTACCACTGAATTTAGGGAGGAGATGCATTATGCTAATTGTTTTTATATTGGTTCTGGGCTGTGCCATAGCTCAGGTGGTTAGTCACCAGCTTCCCACCACCATCACAGCCTATGTTCAATCCCATGTCAGGTCATATGGGATTTATGAACAAAGTGGCATGGGGACAGTTCCCCTGCCACTTCTTATTCAACCAACTGCTCCATACCCATCTGGCATCTGGAGGTGGTATAGTAGGCCAATCAAGTGCTGATCATCGTACCCCCTGGAGAGAAAAAAAAAACCTATATGCACAATTTTCTTTCTCTGCATTTTACAGAATTTCAGTGACTGTTGCTCCAGTTACTTATTACCTTGACATTCAATCTCTGTAGTCATATCACACACAAGTTCTGAAACTCACACTTAACGACTCTGAAAATGTTTTAGGACTGACCCTTCCAACCTCTGGACAAAAGGCAAGGAAATGAATAATCCTTTTGAAAATAATTTTATATGTTCCTGGATAACTATTAGTGATAGTGAGTGACAATAGGATTAATATGACTGAAGCAGTCAGTAGTGTAACCACGTACTTTACTTGACAGTAATTTTTATACGTAGTATGTGAGATAATCTGCATATGATGAATTAAAAATGATGTGAAAGAAATCAGTTGTGGCCTATTTTAAGTTACTCTCCCAGCCTGGAGGGAACGAGGAAAACCAAGACATCCTTACATTAGTCAGTCTTCGGGTCAAAATTTGGATTTGAATCCGATCTCCTAACTATGAAGGAACGATGCCAATCACTCAGCTGTATCAACTGATCTGTAACTTGATGACTGCACAAATACATGTAGCAGCCACCTAAATGTTCAAATTTGATATACTTAATGGAAATTGAATGCTCACCTTAATATAAATAGCATATTGGCAATAATGATCTCCATCAAATTATGTTCCCTGGATATTCCTCTGCATTCTAATCATATCAGTGAGGTATGTGGATGAGGTTAAGACTTTTTTTTCAGAGGTTGTTTTTCATTAAATATCCTTGAGCTACAAGTGCACAAGTCTCAAGCAGACTCACATTGAGGTACCGTCCAATGTTTCCATTGTTCTTGGCATCCATAATGTAGCAGTACTCATCATGACCAAAGAATTCACGGACAGATCGATTTTTGGGTTTCTTGGCTTTATCACTTTCCTTTGGTTCTGACACAGCAGCGAATCGTGATGGCTGGCGTACTAAGACAAAAAGAAACATGAATATGTGCAAACTGTAGGGAATACATGATCAGTTTTCAAAAGTGCTTTAAACACATTTTATTCAGCACAACTAATTTCATGGGTACTCCAAACTTTGTGAGAATACTGTACAATACTTCCCTCCTAACTGAATCATAGGCTTTCTATATGTCTATGAATAGATGATGTATTGTTTTGCTGTAATCCCATTTTTTCTCCAGTGTCTGACAAATGCAAAAAGAAAATTGGGTCACTAGCTGATCTGTCATGTCGAAACCCACACCGATAATCCCCAATAATTTTATCTATGTACGGACTTAACCTTGAGAGAAGAATATTGGATAAAATTTTATATGAAGTTGATAGCAGTGATATCCCATGATAATTGCTGTAGTCATTTCTATTACCTTTCTTGTAAATCTGTATGATAATAGACTCCTTCCAGTGATAAGGCAATTCTTCCTTATTCCAAATAGAATAAATGAGTTTATGGATCCAAGACCATATTTATTTTACCTGCTGCTTGAATCACTTCAGCTGCAATTTGATCTTACCTGGCAATTTATACTTTTTCAACTTTGCAGTAGCAATTTTAACCTTAAGAGGACTAGGATCAGGTACTAACAGCATAGCTGTATATAATTCTGTCTCCCTAACATCACTGACCATATGCACATTCAATAACTGAGAGAAGTAGTTCTTCGACTTATTCAAAATATTGGGAATCTGCAAGCAGATCATCATTCTCATCCTTCACTAAGTCACTTGTAGGATGGTAACCTCTCTAATATTCATTTAATCCTCTATACATGTCTCTAATGTTCTTGTTCTTAGTGTTTGTAGCAAGCTCTTCAATTTTGCCTTTCAGATATTCCTGCTTTTTATTTCTGAAATAATTTTACTGTACACCTGCTGATTACCACGGAATAAATACAAAAAAAAAAAAAAAACTGTGGTTTTAGTCCACAAGAGAACTATACCAACCAAGCGACTGCCACTTGTTGGTGAAGTTAGTGCCAACTTTAGTGTATAGAGGGTGTCACATGATCAGCGCGATGAATCCCCACGACCGTTAATTTCAGCTTTCTAGACCAGAATCATTAATAACCATTACACAAAAATTAAAATCTTAAATATTTTCTTACACAGTTCTGAATCTTCATCATCACTGTCATTGTGTTCACTGCTACTCATGCTTCGAGAAGACTTCTTCCTTGAATCTGCAACTGAAACAGAAGAAGTTAAATTAACATAATATAATCGCAATTATGTTAATAATAAAACAGGAGAATTTTTGATATTTGTTCCTATGATTCAGTCACATGCACAATCACAGAAACAGAAATTAGTCATGCCTTAAATAATTCACATCTGCTCTTTAAGAAAAATATTTTTGAGTGATACTGGAAGCATTAGTTACAGGAATAGCAGCTAAAGTTAATGTTAATAAAATTTCAAGGTTAATGTATCTATTTTGAAGCCCTGACTGAAGGACCACAATAGGAGATGACAAAATATACAACAGGTGTTATTTCTTCATGTCTCATTCGTTTCCTTTTTTTTTTCTTTGGGGGCATCAGAATGGCCACATGGATGACCTACAGACGTGACTATAATATTAAAATGGGTCTTTCAATTATAGGAGGGGAAGTTGAGGATTGGATTCACATGACTCAGGAAAGGGATCAGTGAATGGCTCTTGTGAACATGGTAATGTCCTTCAAACTCCATAAAAAGCAGTGAATGTCCTGAGGAGCTCAGTGACCTCAGGACATGTCAGTGTCTGGTAAAATTGGATAAGTGGGACCATGAGACATGTATCTCTTATGCCCAGACAACAACTGACTGTCTTACCAGGCTACTCAGTAAAAATGAGGTGCACACCATTCATAAATTTAACAAAACAGTTATCTATCTTAGACTAATCAGAGACAAACAATAAGGCACAAAACTCTGCATATAGAAGACCCTCTGCTCCTGTGGCAAAGTATACACTGGTCAGACAGGTCATTACATCTTCAACAGAACCTGAGGACCATCATAAACATCAGACTACAGATTCAATGACCAGCAGCAGTCAGACATTCTACTGCGGCCAAACACAGCATCAACTTGGATGAAAGCTGAAGCCATAGCTAACATCTAAACTTACTATCCCTGGATGATCAGGAAAGACATCACTATAGTCAAGGAAGCCCACTACTTCAACAGTAAAGATCAAAAGTGTATAGTCTTGACTGCATCTCTTGTCCTTCAACTTTCCTTCTTAACCACATGATCCCTTCTCACTGGATACCACCACATAACACACCCCCACCCTCTTCCCACTGTAAAGTTGTATGTCATTTTCCTCATTCTATCTTATATTCACGCTGAAGATGGCAACTGCAATGTGCACTGAAAAGTTGATGTTTCAACATGTAAGGTGGCTAAGCCCTTAAAGACTAAGTTACACGTCAGACACTGCCCACAGAAATCTAAGCACACAAACTCTTTTAACTGTTTTGTCTGAAGTCTTACTTCTGTCTTTGTTATTAGCTTTATTTAAATCTCACCACAATTCTTTCTCCTTACCAATATCTGCTTCTTTATCTTTTGGATCATTCTGGCTATCATCAGACCCATGACGAGAATTCCGATTCCTCAGTCGTGTTCTGGGAACAAAACAAACATTAGTATTCCTCCTGAAGGTATGTATATGTGTCCACCTAAATATATTCATCACAACTGATAACTGCTGCTTGTTCTTGAGCCCACTGGCTGCAAGCCAGCATCATAACTTGCACATGAGCTGCATGCACCAATTGTAAATCAAAAGTATGTCTATGCACACAGTGCAAATAAGCAAAACCCCATCTTTGTTACAAGATATGAATCGAGGCTATGGAAATAGGAAATGGAAATGAAGCAAAATGTAATGGCCTTCAATCAAACACACGATGCAGTCATGACTGAGGATATTCCAAAATAAACTTTTCTGTTTAGACCAGTCTGACTGAACATATAACTGATCATTTTTCTCCCATTTGAAGACTATTATTTTGCATAACAACACAAGAGTTGGTGTTTCAGATATATAAAATAAAGTATCCCCCGATTTAGCCATGTGGTAACTTACTACAGCACTTAAATGTTCTAGAAAAGGATTTTATATTACAGTGTGAAGTGGGTCTTATTTACCGGATAGAGCTCTGTTCAGGCAAAGGGTTTCCAAGTCCTTTCTCCCAGGGAGCCAGCTGAAATTCTTCATCAGAATCTCTTGCATCCTGACTTGTTTCACCTTCTTCTTCCTCTTCCTCTTCCTCCTCCTCTTCTTCACTCAGACCTGAATCGGCTGAAAATGGGCACTTGTGTAACAATGCTTCAGCAATTGCTATTATACACATGACAACAATATTCAAGACTACAATGTAAAACTACATACAGCCATGTACTTGCCGCAAATGAAGCATACTTAAACCAAAAATAAATACAAAAATACACATACAAATAAAATCCTAATTCTACGGTAGGAACCTTCGAGGTTAAGCAGGGTAGCTAGAAAAGAACTCCAAAGTTTTGGTTATAAATATTTATTCACCCCTTAATCATAGAGTTGGTACATTTAAAAAAAACTTAGCACAAAATCTGTCCAAGTTTTAGTGACATGAATTCTAGAGATGACAGCACTGCACCATGACAAGTTGGGACTGCAAGAAAGCAGGAGTCATTCAGTCACTGCATTGCTGCAGGAAAAGGCACAGTGTTGTAGTACATAGACTCAGAGTCTGTAGTGACCATTCAGAGAAACTTTTGGTGGGTGTGTATCTGAAAGATGCTCCAACTTATAAATGTATTTGTAAGTGGTATCAACAGGTTCAAGAAACCAATAGTGTCTTGAAAGGACATTCCACCAGGTAGACCAAGCACATCAAAAGATGACACTCAGTGCATTCAGGTATTGTAACCACTGCCGAAGAATCCAATACGCTCTGAGCCGCCAACTTCTGACACCAAAATGTCACGTGTAGGGTGGTATACGTGACGAGAATGACGGGTTCTAGTTCAGATGACTGGATTTATTAGCATCTTGGTTACAACCTCTCTAAATCACACTTAAATTACAGCTGATTTACACACTTCATAATTCACTGTTGCACACACTCTAGTCCTCTCCGGGTAAGTATCTCAACACGGAAATTAATGCTTCAAATCACACTTTAAATCTTCAGAGGTGTTCTATGAACTTCATGTGGCTGTCGCTTAAAACACTCTCACTGTTACTTAGACATGAAACACTTAAACACCTAAACACACTGAAATACTCTTAAATATTGCCTTGGTTATTCCTGGAATCCCATTATTTAGTCTCTGTACTGACCATTCACAGAAAAGAGCCTATAATGTTGTAAAGGACTGTTTACCGCAATGCTGCTTAGCAGCGAGCACAGCTTGGCTCAGCTCGGCTCGGCTCAGCATGGCACGACGCGGAGAAAACACCGCTTTCCTTATTGTTGGTAATTGCCATGTTCACATATTTCTGTGGCTCAATGATTCTTGCTTGGTGTAAATACACCACAATGTGTACCACCAGTGTTAACATTAAAAGATTTGTGTACTATGCCCAAGAGTGCATGTATGTGTTTAATTGATTGAATAAACAGTGATTATTTCTTTAATCAGCATTAACAAGTTGAATTCTGTACCATACACGCTGTACTCGTACTTTCTGTTGGGTAGGAAACAACTGTGATGTATTATTTAAATTAACTTGAAATTTCAACGAGTTAAACTGTGCCACGTGGCTTCGTAAAAGAGAAGAAAGTGAAGAATGATCAGAATTCCAGTTTACCTTTCGACTTCCTGGCCTCACTGTGGTCTTTCACATCAGATGGTGAGTCACTGTCATCCTCCACAACATCACTCTCATAGCCCTCCTTCAGCTTCTCCACTACTTCAATGTAGTCCAGTTCCGCCAGGTACTCGTCCCCATAGTTCTTGCCTCCCTGTGCAAGTCAGTAACACTACACTCCACCAAGCACAGAGATCAAGGCTTGTGATAACTTATAACAGAGTGACACAATTTACGGCTTCATAACTTGAACTTTTTGCCAAGCATAATTAGAAGGATCAAGTTAAGAAGGCTGAGATGGGCAGAGCATGTAGCATGAATAGGGACGATGAGGAATGCATATAGAATTTTTGTGGGAAAGTCAGAAACAACTAGGAACACCAAGATGTAGGTGGGTGGATAATATTAAAATGGATCTTAGAGAGATAGGATGGGATGGCATGGACTGAACTGATCTGGCTCAGGTAGGGGACCAGTGGATGGTTCTTGTGAACAGTGTAATGAACCTTCAGGCTCCATAAAATGCTGGAAAATTTTTGTGCTGCTGCACAACTGGTGGTTTCTCAAGGAGGGCTCAGCTCCATGGAATTAGTTAGTTATGACACTATCTGTGTGGAATACCACAAGTTAAGATCATTTAACTGATCTGAATGTGATGATTTTCATAGTACATTTGTATATGGTGTAGGAATTACTGAATAGTAAATAAAAAAATTAATTACTTTATGTTCAGTAATATTAAAGGTGAAGGTTTTCAGTTGATTGCTAAATTGCTTTTATTTCTGAGAGTAAGTTCTGTTTATGTGGCAAACAGCGCTAGTGGTTACAAGAAAATACTGAGATTACAATGTTCTGCGATGCAACACCAAGCAATTTGGCACTAAGGTATTGGAAGATCCAGCGTCTCTCACGGAGATGGAGACAAAAGGTAGGTACCTACCTACCAATCTATTTGGCATTATATCACAAAAAGTCATAGTGTCAACAATCACTGCCAAGAGAGCTCTGAATCTCATGAAGGTACCAAATATGTCTGAAGGGGACACAGCCCATTATGATTCCTGAAGTACTGAAAGCATATGAAGTGCTAAAATGCCTGACACTAGATATTCTTACTTGGCAGAAATGAACTATCATTGTGTAACTACTTGTATATGCATATAATACAAGATCTACTCGACTCTACTCTTAGCCTTAAACTATGTTTTAAACATGTTTACAAGCTGTGTGCAAGTAGTAAACAGCAAAGATTTTAAGAACTACGAGTACAAACTAAAAATCTTGTTATTTTAGTGAATAACTTTTCAGAAAACATTCCTGGGTCATGCAGTGGAAGGAGGGATAATGATAGAAATGAAAGTTTTAAACAAGTCAGAATTACAAATTTATTAATACAGAACTGTAACAATTACGATGGACTGGCCACATAAACAGCAAGGGTAGAAGCAGCATACCAAGAAGCATGTTCATAATATTCATCATAATTGACAAGAGACCTTACAGATGATGGAATACAGGTTGAAGTTCCTACAATAAATGAAATATAGGAGTCAATCAAGATGCAAAAAATCCCATAAGGCTCCTGGCAAAGATGGAATCCCAGTGGAGAATCCTTAACACCAACAATGCACCAGCTCATGTGTAAGATATGGAATGATGTAGAAATGCATTGTGACTGGAGGGATCTGCTCTATCTATAAGAAAGGGGATGAATCAATATCCTATAACTGTCGAGCAATCTCCCCTCTTTCTATTACATATAAAATAGTAACTATATTATAATGAGAAGACTTGAACCCATTGCTCTGCAAGTGATCAGGAATATCAGGCCTGATTTTGGAAAAATAGATCTACCACAGACCATACATTTACTGTGAAACAAATATCCAGAAAAATGTTGGGAACACAGTGTGAACTGAAAAATACTATCTTATGGGATATAACACCATGTAGTCCATTGAAAGCCAACCAATGTTTCAGAGGAAAATATAGCCTATATCTTCAGGGTTGAATAATAATGCATAATGTAGACCTGTTGCTTAGTAATGACTTGGTAAACAGTGCTCACTGCTAGGCAACGCATTCCTGACAAACAACAACTGAACTACAACAGTGAGGAGCAGTATTTTGTATTCAGTCCATGGCAAAGGGTTAAAAGCAGGACAAAGTTTAGAGCTCAGCCACTTGTGGGATATTTGCCAGTCATTATGGACATGGTTAAGATCCATTACCAGAAAAAGACTAGTGAAGGCTACAAGACTTATGTGTGCTGCAGTTACAGTGATTTTTAGGGTGTGTATACCAGTGAGGGTGCTACAGTTACTTGCAGTTACGAGCTATGTATAAGTGTTCAATAAATCCAATTACCAATCCAGTCCTCATCTATAGTCACTCATACACATGACAACAAGCATGTTGCTCAGCTTGTTAGACCCTGAAGATGGAGCTGATTAGTTCCTGTAAAATACCTGGTGACTTTCAATGGACTACATGGCATTAAATCCTGTATGATCATCAATCTTCATAACCACCGCTGTGAGAACCTCGAATCGCACACAATGTTGACTTATTATAAATATATATATCCAACAGGAATAGGACCATATTAACAATGGAAATCTACATGAATCAATACTTCATTTCCATTTACCAGTTAAAATCATTAGACTGGTAAGACTTCCAATGACAAGCACAGAAAGCCAGGCGGGAACAAGGATTGGCTCCCCTGCTATTTAATGTGCCTCTGAAGTTAAGGAGGCTACACATTTATCTGAAATGGACAACAGATACAAATCTACACAGGTTCTGGCTTAAGCATCTGACACTGCTGTTACCTCCTGGTTCTTGTCAGATGCAACTGAAATATACAATGAATTGGCTATATCAGTAAAAGAAATGAGCTTAGAGATCAACACAAATAAAATAAAATTATTGATTCAGAGCTGAAGGGCAAATAAACAGATCTATAGAGTAACCTTAATGGGGGAAACAGCAGCAGCTGTTTAGGACCTTGTATATCTGGGGTCAAATCAAAGTACAAATGCCAGCAAGGAGAGTGAGATCCAAAGAAGAACTGGTCAAGCAAATACAGTGTATTTTTCACTGTTATCCATCATGAGAGCTGCTGGAAAATTAGGGTGTCTACAGCTATGGATGAAATAAATGAATTGAATTGAATTGAATTGAAAGGTCATTTTAACTGAGGAAAGAGAGTTTTCTTGCATGTCCATTAATTATGTTTTCCACAAAGAAAGATGACCACACACTGAAATATCATACGATACTGAACTGGGGAGTGGGGGAATGTAACATTACAACATCTCGGCTCCTGGTGGCTGCTTTTGAAACTGAGCATATAAATGTAGAGGTAAACATTCAATGTGATGCCTTTTGTGTACTTGGAGACAGAGCCTCACAAAAACCCCACCATCACTTTATGGACACAGTGTAGTAAATTAGGGCAATCAAACACTTTAACAATGGCTTACTTCATTTGCTCCTTGTTCAGTAAGCAACCGCCCTGCATAGATACAGATGAAGCCTCCTTGGGGAATGTCATTAAGACAGCGAATTCCCCAGCCTCGATTCTCAGTCTTGAACACTTGAAGTTTAAGCTGCAAAGGCTGCTGAGCCACTCGATTCAGACATGTATTAGAACACTTGCACCTATACCAACACAAGTAGATATCATTTTCAAATATTGGCTTTAAGCAACATTAATCCATCTCCACAGGTGTGGCCTACAGACTTTCCATACCATAAACTGGCAATAACAAGTTTCTCTCTTGAATCTTCACTAGAATTTGAGGACTGAAATACAAGGTGGTTCATTCCTCAGTTTACAAACTTATTACTGTAAAATTCCAGCTGGTGTATCTTTACTCTGATAACAAACTCAACTGTTACCATGCTAAAAAAATGTTGTCAGTAAAAACACTCTACTTAGCTCATACTACTACAGCTACTGAATGTGGTGTCCTACAACAGAGGCACAATTCACACTGACATAAAAAAATTTTGTGACATAAGCTGAAGTGTTCCCAGTGTGATTTCTTCAATAAAGTTCTATATTTTATTCCATAAGGCTTTTAACTGTATGGGTTGTTTTTTGCAAATTTTGTTTTTCAAGTTTCCTCACAGACCAAAATTACACATATTCAGAGCTGGGGAAAGTAGCAGTGAAAGTTACTTGTTCATCAAAACAGCCTACAGCATCTGTACTGAATTTTCTGTGGTGTGCTGGTGCACTGTACTCCTGAAAATATGTGCAATTCTTTTCTCCTACAGTTACTTCTATGAAATGTGGCTCCAGATTTTCATTCATATACTTTTCTGAATTAACTGTGTCATGAAAGAATATGGAGCCTGTGATTCTCCTAATATTTACAGCACACCATGTGCCACCTGTCTGATTGTGTATTGGGATCTGGGTGATAACATGTGTATTTTCAATATCCCAATGCTGTCATAACATTTCTCCCTTTTAATATAACTGTCAAAAAGAAACAAATGTTGTTCAGTGCTATATCTGACTTTGCTTCAACACAAGCACAGTGAATTTTCACAGCTAACTCATCACACAAACAAACAAGCAGTGACTGATGAAAATGGACTATGCACTTACTATCAAGACAGGTTCTGCTTATATTGCTGCATCAGCCACTGTATGCTGACCATTGACTGACTATATAACTGTTCAAACAAAGCTCCATAACTGCTGACTGAACCTTCCTCTGTCTATATCACTATTCTCACTCGCATTCACCTACAGGTGTTACAATGATGTTGATGCTACTTTCGTGGCATTCATCTTTGCAAATGAATGTTATGGTCTGAAAATATCATGTCCCCCTCACACTTTCCTCTCTTATTAAAACACGACAATTCTATACACACTCTGATAACTCCGTCATGTACCAGATGTAATCACCCAGGAAATATGAGCACTACATCCACAGATGAACATGAAGATCAGATGCTCAACAGCTCCCACAGATTTTTGTACAAACTGTTGCCCATTTATTTTGTTTATTAAAATTAAATCATGTTAGAAACAGATTTCAAGCTTTGTTCATGAGTTAAGTTCAATGAAGCTATTGACGATGGCAGCAGAACAGAGCGCTGCTACTTACAGTGTTGCAGCAATACAATTAATGAGATAGTAAACAATGTGGAGCTCATTCTGTTATTTTGTCACTTGAACACAGACGTTCCCATACTCGTTTCAGTATCTGTGGGGTTCATGTAGGCTCATTAGTTTTCAGAGGGTTCAGGTTTGGACAAAAACATCCTAAAGCTCCTGTGTGTTTAGCTTAAAGAACATGAAACTCTATGTGGCAATGCAGTGAAGCCCAAGCAAATGAATGAACTACCACACTGGAACCAGGGGTAGCTCAGCATTCAATTCAGTGTATGCTGCAATCAGATCTGCATATATTCATACAAGATTAGTGTGATACACATTTTGGTGTATATAAAGGCTGAATTCTGCTGCTCAGTAAGGATCTTAGCATATACATGTGGATTTCTGTCTAGACTCATTTCCACTTGGACAGAATCATAAGAATCCAAAACTTTTTTATTCTGGTCTAATGAACATCCATGTCAGTTTGATGGGAGAAAAACTACAGTAAATGTTACTGCATGGGTTGCCATATCATGCCACAGAATAACAGGCCAATATTTTGCAGCAACACAGTGTGGCCATGTTGAGCAATTATGTTACATCCCAACTTACTGCTACTAACACCATGTGGCTTATGCAAAATGTAGCCAGGCCACAAAGTTAATGAGGTCCTTGATTTCCCATATGAAATCTCTGACCCTTGAATGATGTGTCATCGTTTTGTGAGTCAGCATGGCTGTGGACAGGTCTGACTTCACCTTAGCCCTTCAGACATTAGCCCATGCTTGTTTCTTTGGGCCTACAATGTTCACAATATTAACAGTTTCACCTTTATGCAGACTCTACATAAAGGTGAAACTGTAAATATGGAGACCAGGATCATTAATGACACTCAAGAGCCATGATCAGGCAGCTTGCTGCAAGATTTTGGAAGATATGGAACAGAAAGCCATCTCACACACACAAGCACTGATGCAGAGGAGAGAGCAAAGTAGCAAGGGGCGATGCCATTGTTCAGGCAGTTAATTACTGGTTTTTCATGGTGGAGGCCTGTGTTCAATCTCTGGAGAGTTCATGCGGAAGCTGTGGCAGACTGAGTAACGGGGTAAGTTTTCTCAAAGCACCTCAATTTTCTTCTTCCAATCACAATGCTTGTCCATCCTTATAGGATGGTACATATGAGGCAGCAATACAAGAGGACTCAGTCTCAACCCAGTGTGCTTCAACCCACAGAATGCAGATCACACTAAACTTGCTCTCCAAACAAGTCTCCATGTTTCTATGGTTTAAGAGTTTTATATCATATTCAGATTCTGTGCAATGTTTACACTGAACAAATATTTGATGCAAGGCTCTGTAGGTACAATCAGTTACAAGGACTATGTCACAGTTCTGCAGAACAAAGCAAACATTTGTCATGAACCAACATACCGGGAATTACACTCATAGATTCCTGTCATCACTGGTTCTGGCAGCCGTCTGTAGAAGTAGCCAACTGTGGGGTCAACGATTCCACCTGGACCATATGCAGTTCCCTGGATTGTTAACTGCCAGCAGGCACACTTGTCTCGATCCTACTCAGTGTTAACAAAGAAAATAAATGCACTCCTTCACTAAAACACATAAAACTGAATGCAATCAGAAACTGAGAGGTAACTTTCCTTGCAGGATAGGGAAGATGGGATGCTGGAATGATGTGCTGCATACTTACCCCATATGCTTAGATCACAAGAATCATGGATACTACACTGATTGCAATATTATTTCTCTACTCTGGAGCAAAGCTGTGCTTCAGCCTATCCCCTTTAGTAGTTGAATTAGAAAACCCTCACTAATATTTCACTCATTCTTTTCTTATTCATGGTGTCAGTATCAAGTCTCGTGCTGGATGACAGATGAATTGGAAGGGATTTGAAAGCAAGTGGTCATGGCCTAATCAAGGTATAATCCTGGCATTTCCATGGAAGGGCTGGGGAAAAACACAAGATATAACAGTCAAGATAGCAGTTGTCTTGGCTGAGATTCAAACTCAATACATTCAAAATACAAGTCTAGACTGCTACTGCTAGACCAACCTGTTTGGTGCTAATATGACTTGATGTCCTTATTAAGCATAAATCTTGTCATTGGTCATTAAACAGAAGCAAAATTGGTGTGCGGCACCCTGAAAGGACTATGTGACTGGAATTTCTCAATATGAAACTCAACAATTCAGTTTTCCCCTACCAATTATGATGCTCACAATGCTCCATTCCAATCTATCATCAGGAGGCACATTTGAGGCTGCAGTAACAATGAACTCAATATCACCTCACTCCCACAAACAACTAACAGTCAGTTCTGAGGATCTCAAAGATGAGGGCACTTTCAGTGGATATCTTCTTGCACACAGTGAAAAATATCTTTGCATATAGTGTTCTTAACATTACACTCTTCTAGAATGAACTCATACAATGGTCGTCTCTCATCATGAGCAATGGGACATGCCAGTCAGTTGAGAGTCTAGTGAAGTTGCAAGTAGTTAGTCTGCAGTTAGCAGTTGGAAGACAGATCCGTTGGAAGTCACTGCAGATGGTCGCCCCTGCTGGAGGTGAGGGAGGTGGAGGAACACCCTTACTTGTGTAGCAACACCAAGTTAGTTGTGACAGTCAGGACGTGAACACATAAGCTGTTGAAGCTAGGTGGTTGGAAGCCAGTATCAGACAATGACTGGTGAAGACACAGCAGACTGAGAAGACTTAATGTGTGCTGTAGTAAACTGTAGTGTGTGTGAATTAGCAGAAATGAAAACTTTTTTGAACTCAGAAGGAAATACACAAAAAAATGAAATAAGGGAACAAAAACGTTGGAAGCAGGGCTGTGAAGTCAGTATCATCCAGGAGGCCCTCGGTGCTTCCCTGTGTCCTAGAGTATCATCCTACAAATTTCTTTTAAAGTCAATGATTCAAAACAAAGTTCTCATAGATTCCATAATTCCCTGTCTCTGAGGTGGGAGCATCAGTTTCTTTAAGTATGTTTCATGAGCTGTTTTGTCATTCAATTCTGCACTTAAAAGTGTAAACCTATCATTACTTAACAACAAGAATGACTTCACATCTTGATTTATGCCCACCTTTTTTTTCAATCTAAACTCTCTACTAGACCCTCAAACTTTTACTTTCAGAACTACACCCTTTTCAAAGATAAATTAACAAATAACAGAATAACACATTTTGAGCAGCATGTTTTAAGAATGAATGAAGATGAAATCCTAAAGAAGGTTGTGAACATGAATGTGAAAACATGAAAGGAAGGAGAAATAGTTCTAGGCTTCAGAATGTTTTCCAGAATTGTTACATACCATTTTAAAGCAAACAAGAAAAATGAGGTCATAAAGCAGGCTGAATCAAACACCTGCAGACTTTTTTCCATAGTGATATGACCTAAGTACTCAGCATATGATGAAACACTCAAGATCAAGAAAACGGTGACATTGATCAAGTGTAGCATTTCTGACCTGACAATCATCAGTGCATTCACATCCGACAAGGAACTCCGGATTAAGGTTCAGGTTCACTCCATCGGTTGCCTCTCGCTTCGTCGAGTAAGACACATAGGGAGGCAGGCTGTGGTCCACACAATTCACACAGGGCACTGGGACATGTTCTGCTCCATATGACAAATCCTGGCATGAAAGAGACAACATTTATATAAAGTATTAATAATGGGCATTTTGTTTTCAGTTTGAAGCTCAAAGAAAACACCTACCTTCACTGTCAATCTGGCATATAAAAAAATAAATCCAGTTCAGCAGAATGCATTTTCAACAATTGTATCTGATTAACTAATGATATGGCACACAGTCTTTGAAACATTTCTATGTTCTGAATAAATGTATAATATTTATGAACAGATAATTATTACAACAGTAAATCGGCTGTAGGGGGTGACATTACCTTGATATTTGAAAATCCCTTTTCCAGCATAAACTCAGCAAAGCAATGAACCCAGAAATCAAAGTCAAAGAGATCAACGGCCATATTAGACTTGGTTAAACGCAAGTATCTGTGTAGCTCCTCCATGTTGCGAAGCCGTCGACCACATGGAGCTCTATACATTACCACGCGCTTCCCACGGCACCGATTCACCTGCCTGTAGAACGGTAGTTACATTTTGTGTACTGGTGAATACTACAATGAAAGAATCTGATTAAAGCTGAACATTTGACATTTTCCAAGTTGCTACTTGTATGAAAATGCAGGAAAAATGTTGTCTTTATAAGTGCTTCAACACTGAGCTTACTTGTGTCTCCATAAAACACCTGTAACACTCACCTCTCCCATGCACACAACATTGGGATGACCAAAGGATTTTCACCCTTCAGAGCCTTAGGATCATATTGTGCTTCACTAAGACAGCTGGGACCACACTGGTGTGGCACAAACTTCTTGGGCCGGAGACGAGATGCATTCATATGTATATACTGAAACAAAACTCTGTATATATTAACTTTCCAGGCAGGATGGTTTCCTTCACCTGCCCTGACCACACAGAGTTCAGTATTAAAATAGGAAACTTCTTTTATTTATAATACTGTATTTCAGCATCCTATTCCATTAATGCTATCACTCTATATATTCATTTCTGTCAACTAGACATAAACTAGTGACGAGTGTTGCAGATTAGTTCAGCATCATGGTCCATTCCATCATTATCATTTCTAAATATAGTTCTAAGTGCACTTCCCTTTGTGTGGACATTTGTTTTTGTGCTGTTGTGTTCCTGGTTTCAATGTGGACACAACAGAACCAGGAACAGGAACAACACAGAAACAAATGTCCACATAACACACTCTAAAGGAAAAAGAAATCATAACACACATTCAAGAAGGTAAGAAGATACAAATACAAAAACTAAGAAATTAATAAGAACGTTATACTTGAATAGTACCAAAAACATAAAAATATAACACTGGGCTCCAGGCAATAAATGTCTCCTAAAATACATGACGACATAGAATTGTACACTGTAACAATGACAGAATTAAAAAACAGAATCTTTTTATAATTTTAGCAATAATTACATGTATGAGGTATATCCAGAAAGTAAAGATACAAGTCCAGTGAAAATGCAAGGCATTTTTTTTCCAGAAATGATAATGTTGTCATGTGAGATAGGAATCGTATGACAGGGCTGAGTTCACCGGCCACAGTCATGGCAACGTTGTGCTCCCAGTGTGTGTTTAAAATGGCTGTGTCAATTCAAAATCCTGCCAAATGTGAGGTCTGTGCAGTAAATCGATTTCTTCAGGCGAAAGGAGAAGCTGCTGCTGAAATTCATCGCCAGCCTGTTTCTGTTTACGGTGAAGATGTTATGAACAGGCAAAACGTGGCAAAATGGTGTCGTGAATCTGACGTGGGAAGAACTGATGTTCATGATGAAGACCATCCGTTGTCACTAATGAAATCATCCAAAAAAATCATGAATATTCATGCTGACACATGTTTAACCATCAAGGAACTTCATCAACAGTGTCCAGAAGTACCAAGAACTGTTCTTCATGGCTAAGAGAGCAGGTGGGAGATTTCTAAAAAGCTAGAATAAAAAAGCTCGTTCCCAGGCTAAGTGCATTGCGATCCATGGTGACTATGCTGAAAAGTATAAAGTGCATTGTAAAAGTACTACACGCGAACCCCCCACCCGCCCTCAAAAAAGTTTTGCAAATATTTTCTGGACTTTGTATTTTTATTTTCTGGATATCCTTCATATTACGATGATTATAATGCGTAACATTAATATGGATACATATTAGAATATTTCAATAATGAAGGAGGTTTGTCTACAAATAAACACAGAGAAAACTAAGTATATGTTGCTGTCTCGTCACCACAATGCAGGGCAAAATGTAACATAAAATAAAACTAACAAATGCTTTGAAAATGTGGCACAATTAAAATAACTGGGGATGAAATTAAGAGGAGACTAACTCTGGGTAGTGTTTGCTAGCATTAAGTCCAGAACTCTCTGTCTTCTTGTCTGCTGTCTAAAAACATAAAAAACTATAATTTTACCTGTGGTTCTGCATGGGTGTGAAACTTGGTTTTTGATATTAAGGGAGGAACATAGACTGAGGGTGTCTGAGTATATTTGGAATGAAGAGAGATGAAGTGACAGGAGGTTGTAGAAAAGTGCATAATGAGGACCTTCATAACTTATACTCTTCTCCATGTGCAATCAGAATGATCAAGGCAGTCTTCTGTTGGGTGCCTTACTGTTTACAGTACAATCTGGAGTTTGTATCACTGGTATAATCTTTTGGCAATAATTAGGAACAATTTAGAAGTGAGTGAACACAGGAAAATTTACAATTCTTACACAACCCAGTTGAAAATGGTTATAAACATTGCAATTTTCCTCATTCTTATGCAACCATAATATTCCTAACCACAATTTGTTACATAAATTATACTGCAAACAGTAAAATTTGCATAAAGAAAGCATCATAACTTAAGAGACAGGATACCTTGGGTAAAAATATGTGAAATTACAAGTAGAAAATGGTAGTTGTGAAGGTGACATGTAAACTATAACAGATAAGGAGTAGGTATATAAATCTGGTGATGTGCAAACAGTAGCTAGCATTTGTTTCTCACTTAAGACAGAAACAGCAGTTCATGCAACAAATTACCTCAATATGCCCTTGAGGCTGCTGACTCTTCTCTGCAACTGCTGGGTATGCCTCCTGCTGCTGCTCCTGCAGCCTGTCCATTATGCTATCTGGACGCTTCGTGGTGCTCTTCTTGGCCACAGCACGCGATGGCACAGACTCAGAACTGATGCTCTGGCCATCTAATATTTTAAAAGTAAAAAGAATATATCAATTTTTGCGGCCATTCAATGCTTTTCTGATATCTGAGGTCCTCATGGTAGTGACTACAAAGACTGTCCCCTGGTATGTGATGTCTAGGGGATGATTATCGATGTTTTAGAGGAACATGCTGTCTCCTACTCCTACCCTTGAAGGTGGAAGGAGCACATTCCCCCAGACTGTGAAGTGTTCTATTGGATTTCACTCCAGAGGACAGTATTTGCACTCCGTGTCTTATACGGTTAAATACAACTGTCCCTAACCTGCAATTTATAAACCCTTGAAGAGTAAGGTATTGTTCAGCGTTTACCAAAAACAATATAGAACAGCAGATTANGGGGAATACAAAAAAAAAAAAAGAGAGAGAGAGAGAGAAATAATAAGTGATAATATTTTCTACTTGTTTTAGAAAAATACTGTCTTATAGGAAGAGTTTGTTAAGTATCAAACTTCATATCCCACTGCATTAGCCTGATTTGTCTGCCTCTAGAAGAAGATATAATAAATAGAAACAATATGAAAAAAGTCTCACTCAAAGCAGGCTATGCCATAACCCAGGCAGTTGGTTGCTGGCTTCCCACCACAGTAGCCAGAGTTTGGCACTGGAGGAACTTTCCTTCAAGTACTTCAGTTTCCATTACCAAATCTCATTCCAAAACCTGATTCATTGATTATCCCACCACTGATGCCACATAGTCTCGATACCAACAGTTTCATTGAAACAAAAAACTTAACACTTAACTTTAAAACTCACTCCAAGGAGTGTAAGTCTTTCTTGATAACTTTAATGTATTAACATTGATGTATAATACTCAGGATTCAGCACAATGAACATTAACATCCTGTTATACATTTTGAGGTTCTCACAGCGGTAGTTGCGAAGAGTTCTATCTTCTGGGATACCACACCACATGGTCCATTGAAAAGACAACAGACATTTTGGAGGAACATGACACCACCATCGTCCGGGTTAAAGAATAAGCCACACAAGAAACCAGCTTGAAGTTTGTAACAAGCTCTGATTCCGGCTTGTTTCTTGCTTGGCTTACACTTTGATGCTGAAGATGAAGGTCACATGTTCCTCCAAAATGCTGACTGACTTTCGATGGACTATACAGTGCAATATCCCAGAAGACAGAACTCTTCAATCAACCTGTTTTGGTTTTAAAAAAAAGTAACATTCCAGAACCTGGCTCTGTTCCTGGAACATTATGCTTCTTTAACTCAAATGAGATTACATAAAATGTCCAAAATATGTAACTTTTAGTGAAACAGTTGATATGAACTCTACAACAAGATGTATGTTAGGGTGTTAAATTAAAGATGTATAACAACAACAACAACAACAACAAAACCATGTGCCGCCTTACCTTGAACTGGTTCCAAGAGTGTGATTGTTACTTTATGAAACAGAAACAAAAATTTCATAATACAGTTAGTTTTATAAGAACAAATTAGAAACAAATACTGGAGACCATAGGTGTAACTCAACTATAGTATGATTCACTCAGAGGAGACCCTGAATTAATAATTATAAATCACAGAATAATTTACCGATGAAAAAGAACTTGGCAACACTGTGCACTTTGTAGTACTAATGTGGTGCCTGCCTGGATTGCACCATTTCTTTCTGTCTGTAACTTCACATGATTTGTAGCAGAATAATATATATTCACATGGAGCATCATGTTGGCCTATGTACCCAGGTGAAAGGGAAGTAATTTCAGAATTTTCTGTGACCCAAATATGTGCATGTCTACTGAGGAATGAACCTGCCACATTCAATTTGCAACAGCAAATTACTGCTTGACTTATAATTATTAATTAGGGGCTCATCCAAGTGGATCACCTTGAATGTGTAAACAACACTGTCAATACAGATGCCTCACCTCCTGAGTCATCCCGTCTCATTTCTTCTACATCTGTTCCACGTGTATACTCCACATATGGCATGTTTCTCTGAAACAGACAGTACAGGGCAGGATTTCCAACTTTTACAGTGACAATATGTAATGCAGTCTTCTGCACTCATCAGCCATGTCAATATGGAGTTAGTGTTTCACATTACAGGGACTGTCTTTGTCTCCATTATCGCTAGTTAATGCAATGAGCATTATGTTTGCATGCTATATATATATAGAAAAATTGTCATCTGTCCCAACCAAAAAAGCACAGAGAATGTCAGGTGCAGTCAGATGGTCAGCGATGTCACAAATTTTATGATTCCACCCAGATCCCCACATGGTTTATAATTTCTCAAATACTGAAAAATACAAAATTAAATGCAACCTTTAGGACCATCACCTCTATCAGAAACCATCTGAAATATAAACTACAACATTTGATTCATTCAATAACAGTGGCATATACCAACTTTCTTTCAAAGAATGCCCTAAAAATACATAAGCCAAACCAGGCAAATCTTTAAAATTAGATGCAATGAACACATTCACAACATAAGCCAATAAAACAAAATCAAAATAATTAATCACTCATTAGGCAGGATATTTCACCTGTGATTGACAACTGATGAGTATGTATAGTGGCCTTTACCTTCTTCAGGGAGGCGACACCAAGACCCCTATGTCTGCTGAATGTCCCTTGTTCCTTCCTAGCGGCAGCATGGGCAAGCTCAGCATACAGAGGACCAAGCCGAGTGGAACCACGATAGATCCACTCAGTGCGCCCATCTGCATCAAAGTGCATCTTCACCAGAGAACCATCCACCTCCACAACACGTGCAATCCACCACTTGCCTAGAGCAAATAATATCATGTTTGGAAGCATAAAGGAGAAGGGACACAGTTCTTCCATTGAATGCTAGACCACTGCTGTCATAACAAACTGCCTCTTGTGAAAAATGGATCTCTAGTGTCAGTTCCATTAGAGTGATAAAAATAAAATGGGTCAGATGGAAATGACATTTAACATGTGTCTAGAAACAAGAAGTACGCATACAGCTTTGGCTGGTAAACCTCCTTATGCAATGAAGATGGAGGCAGCAGTTCCTTTTGAAACTCTGGTACCTGTCTATCAAACTACAAGGTGCCATACCCCAGACGACCGTAATCCTAATATTCACAACTGTGAGAATGTCAAATTTCTTTTATATACCTGCTTCTTATGAAAACTCTCAAATTTATAATATTAACCACATGAATCAGAAATATATGTTAATGAGAAATTTATCTTCTAATCTATGCAATACAGAAGCTGTAAACAACGTAACTGTTTAAATTAACAATATTCATATTTAATTTCAAGAGACACATTTCTAGGGCTGTTAAGAAGAAGCCTGAATAATTGAAAAGGTCACAGCACAATGCATATAAAGTATTAAATGAGCTAATTTACTATCTATCGTAGGGCATTAACCAGGAAGGTAATGAGTAAACACAAAATTCCCTGTGACAGAAACTGAAAGTTCATCAAAGACAACACCAAATCCTGTCACTTGGAACCAATCATGACACAGTTAATATCGTCATCAGAAACTATTTCTGGAATGGGGAACTTAGATCTCCTACTACTACAACACTAGTGCCCTAGTTTCAATTTGACAGTAATAGGATTTCTATTGTAAACAATGTGATGCCTGCTGGATCGTGCATGCATGGATATAGTACTGAGATGAACAGACAGTGAAGGTTAACACAGTGACATTATGAATGATGAAGACAGCCACTGCTTCGTAACAACTCGAACACATATGGGAGCAATAAACATACACATAACAACAAAAGAGTATTCAATAAATCCAATTACCAACACAAACTCCATGTTTAGTCACCAACATGTACATTCGCCCCAACTTTATTTCCACAATGTTCTCCTGGAAGGAATAGGTAAATCGAAAAATCCACCTCATCGGGATATGATCCGCGACCTAAATTGTGTAAATCAGCAATAGTGCTGTATTTCCTGTAGTAAGTATAATTAAGGAAGGTTGTAACCAAAGTGTTAATAGATCCAATCATCTGAAACAGGACTCATTGTTTTGTCACGCATACCACCCTACATGTGCCAATACTTCCCTCCTAACTGTATCACAGGCTTCCTTGAAGTCTACGAATAGCTGATGTACTGTCTCATTGTACTATAAATTTTTCTCCAGTATCTGACAAATGCAAAAGATCTGATCAGTAGTTGATGTGTTACGTCAAAACCCACGCTGATTATCCCCAATAATTTCATCTATGTATGGTCTTAACCTTGAGAACCTCAAATCCAGCATATTTTAAAGATCCTTACAAATGAATCTGAAGATACTGTACAGATATTACAGAAGAAGTGTAAGCGGTCTCTTCAGCAATTTCATTTCTATCACCATATCTGTATCTGTTCTGTATTTAACAAACTGTATTATTAATAATGTGATCATACTTTACCATTCCATTCTGTCTTGACAATCTGCCCTTGCTGCAGCTTCACCATAGGTCTCTCAGGATACTGCTCCAGGTACTTGCGAATAAACTCTTTTGAGTCTGGGTGGATATCTTCCCATACATTACGTGAGCTCTCACAAACTAGCAGAATCTTCTCATGTGTCACATACTGAGCATAGCCATCATCAAAAAATACAAGGTACCTGCACCACACAGGATATTCCCATATTAATAGAAAAATCTTCCAATTAATTATGTATCAGAAGCAGTATATACCTACTCTGAAAATGCAATCAGATCTTAATATCTGATGAAGAGAGAAAATCTTACCAGAAGTTTATATATTATGCTGGAATCCATACTGATTATCCAAAATAAGTTATACTATACACAGAGGAATAACTTTCAACTAATATGGCCTCCTTCAAACTACTGAATGAAATCTTATTAGCCTCACAATTTTACTCTATGCAGAATCTGTACTTCAGTACTAACAATCCCACTAAAAAAAAAAAAAATTAAAGCTAATCATCATTGTTATTCTCATTACTGGCATCACCAGTATCATCATCATGGTAGTAATGGTGATGACAATGATAGTAGTGTTGGTAATTATGGTGGTGGTGGTGGTGGTGGTGGTGGTGGTGGTGGAAGCAGTGGTGGTAGCAGCCATAACAATAATAAACTTTGATGATTTTACAATTGCAAGCAATAAGAATTACAAGTTAACGCTGTGTTTCCCAGTTCAACAGACTGGCCAAAAAATATTATATGGGAAAACATAAGAGGTAATGTAAAAATTATTATACTTTTATCAAAGAAAGACCACAGAAGAGTATGAGGCTGCCATCTGTTGATGACAAGTCAAACATTAAAACACTAGCACAATATAAGCACAAATTCCAAATGTCTTGATGATATGGTACAACTATTCAGATTTGGGAGCCAACCACACCTTGGAGACAATGCCAATTAACAACAGGTTGAAAACAGTACTGTGCCGAGTCATAAACTGACCTGTATTTGTTCATAGATTTGGGAGGCTCAGCAACAACACCAGAGTAGTAGCACTCCTTGCTCCAGTCATTATCTTGAAATATGGCAATGACACGGGTTCCAACAGGAAATCTGACAGGAGATGGGGTAGTGTACGCCATCTGCTTGGCTATGACCTGTTTGACATTGCTGGATTTGCGGTATGATGATTCAAACTTCACTTTGTATGTAACTGACAGGGTCAAACTTCCAGATGAAGTCTGCAAAATGGAACAAGAACATCAACCTGTCATTACAAAGAGATGAATGTGGAAAGTGAATAACAAGTTTGATATTGTTCAGAGACTACATTTCAATAACAATCTTCAGCCTAACATTATTCTGAGACATAATTTGGAACACAAACCAAATTATTTAAATGCCTAATTCAGCACATCAACATCACTCTCAAATGACTAATTTGGAACATAAACCACCTGTCATGTCATGGAAGCCTCTCATGCTCTGAAGGAATGAGAGAAGGTACATCAACTCATGACCTACTGTTATTCCATGGCCCTCCTATTGTAGCCCTTTCAATGCTCTCCGCTGTTTCACAGCATCCTTTAAGACCCTCTGTCCTGAAGCAACTGCCCTTTTCACAGCCTATGATTTACATTAATCCCCGAGGCCCCAAATCTTCTTCTCTATCCCTGGCTCTAACTGGTCACTCCTCTTGCCATCCATGACCAATGACCAATACACACAACTTTCTCAGCTGGACACACTCTGACATTCCCCTGGCCCTCCGGTAACCAACCACCTGTCAAACTTCAAGTTGCCATAACACAGAAGACCACAATATGAATATGGTGTATGTCTGATAAAATACAATTAACTAAACACTACAACTGGTATAAGAACCAGAAGGTTCAACACTGCTAATATCAAAGTCCATCACTGTAGAAGACCTTCAGCCAACTCCATCCACCGCACATTCCATCTACTTCTTTAAGATCTATCTTAATTTATTCATTTCTATATGCAGGATCACCTCTTTACTGTTCATTATGTTTTCCAGCAGACTTTATTGTCCCACACAGGGCAGCATCTGTACTATTGATATGCTTGCAGAAAGCAGATTTATAGGCGCAATAAATAACAGTAAGATATCTGATATGCAACGAATGCACACAGAAAATGTGTGTACTACACACCAAATTTTTTTTCTCATTGGCACTACAGCCTCAGTGGGCCTAGGCCTACCTCCATGAACTCTGTTCAGTTCGGTTTTTCTAGATCTTACACATACGGCAGGACTCCTTGGGTGAGTGATCAGCTCGTCGCAAGGCCTCTACCTGTAGACAAATACAGAAAAACGCACACAAACATCCATTCCCTCAGTAGGATTCGAACCCACGATCCCGGTTTCCAAGCGAGCGAAGACAGTGCAAGCCTTAGACCACCAGCTACCATGACCGGCACAAACCAAATTACTCCACCCTAATTCCGTTATGTATGGCATACATCTGCAGAGACAACAAATGGAATTATTTTGTCAAGACCTGAAACTCAACAAAAACATATCAGTTTCAAATTCACTACATAAACTTTCACATGCATATACACTGTTGAATCAAGCAGGCATTCAGTGCTGTGGATGTCTTACCTATGTTTTATACACGAATAAGCTTGTGAATACATTCAACAGTGTACATATGATGAGCTTGTGAGGCACCAGTAAAACCAAGCCTGGGCAATGTCTGGATTGTTCCTGTACTCTCAGAATCACATACAAGGAATTACAAACTTTCAGGTTTTCACTGCAGTGAGGATTCATACAACACTGTGCAGCTTGAAGGTGTATAAAAACACTCTGGGGGAACTTACTGCATCCATTATCAGGACAATATAGTCCTCCAAAAAACTGGTCCCTATCTCCCAAACTACACAGCACCATGACCCAGGAGACTACAATATGAATCCTTAAAGACTGTTCAGTCACAAATATATGACCTCTTAGTACTTCTGAGGTACTGCAAAACCACAGTGTAAATATGTGAGAATAAGAATAATGCTATTTGTATTCTTTACCTAACACAATTGGAATGATTCAATCAAGAGGAAAGGAACAGATAGATTTCTAACTTGCAATGGGAAAATTTCAGCTCAAAGACCACAAGATAAAAGACTACTTAGAAGAACTATGAGTATCCGGAATACTATCAAAACAAATTTTAAAAATACAGTACAACCTTCATAGCATGAGAATTTTAAAATGTATAAAAATTTCACTTTAATGATTACACATAATAGCCAAAAATGTTTGAATATATAATCTTCAAGTGCATTTCCTAACTTCTAAATACATATATTACAATTAAAAATTAACGCAAGTCCTGCAATATTTATTCTATTTATAACAGAGATAAGAAAAAAGCAAAGAATAATTCAACATTCTGGACATTTTTAGCAATATCTGAATACACTGACACAGTACGTCAACTATTCAGGCTTCAAGGAAGCCTACCATTCAGCTAGGAAGGAAGTATTACACAGTATTCTTACTGAGTTTGGTATTCCCATGCAACTAGTTTAAATGAAACATATTGTAAAGACCCAGTGGGTAAACATTTGTCTGATACATTTCCTACTCAAAATGGCCTAACAAATGAAGAGGCTCTAATACCACTGTCTTTCAACGCTGTTTTCAGAATACTCTATTATTATGGGCCAAGAGAACCAACTGGGAAAAAACGGAATGCTTTCTGAAACTAACAACTTCCAAAAAAGACCCTGTAGTCATCAGCCAAATGAATTGTCACTGGTTACTAGCACATACCTCTGATCCTTTGGGCAGAATCTCCAGCACCTTGCCTCGTGACCACACTCCATAGTAGCTCAATTTCATCACATACATCACATCTCCAACACGAGGTTTTGGCCTCAACAGTGTACCGATAGGAGGCAGCGGTTTGTGTGTTACCTCTACCTGTTCCAAAGCCACAACATCTTCTTGCCTCTGCAGGAAACAGTCTTCAGTTACACTATTCAAAAGTTTATTCAAGAACTGACAAAGAACATTCCATAATCTTCTAATTATATCAAATTTAAGATGAAAGGGAGGACTTATGTATAAACAAAGTTTCAGCAAGACATACACAGTTGAGAAAAACACGAATAACAAAGGTTACTGATACTGCATGAGACAGTACATCAGCTACTCATAGACTTCAATAAAGCCTATGAATGAGTTAGGAGGGAAGTATTGTACAATATTGTCACAGAGTTTGGGGTACCCTTGAAACCAGTCAGGACAATTAAAATGTTTACAATATTATATTTAAGCATCCTGTTACACTCCATACGATATATGATATAAATTAAAATGTGTTTAAACAAAACATATAGTAAAGTCCATATAGGTAAACATTTGTCTGATCGTTTTCGTATCCAGAATGGTCTAAATGATGCAGATGTTCCGTCACTTTACCAGAGTGAATCTCGTTCTTGAAGCTTTGACAATTCCCATCCCCCTTTTCTTGTTCTTGTTCCTTTGGGAAAAGCAAAGAATTCCCAATTCATGTTATGACCCAAACGTTCTCAAAGTTCTGAGCAGCATAAATTGTGGTTAAGTTCAGCAGAGCAGGTCAACGGAAGTGGCTGATGTGAGTGGACCTGAGCAGTTGAACTGAGTTGATGAGTTTCTCTTAGGTCCTGCAATCCTAGTCTCTTGCTGTGGAAAGCAAATCAATTTACCATCCGCCAAACATTAACATTTATCTTGGACTTCTTTTCAGTACTGTCAAATGAACGATTGCAAGTACTGTATGTATCATTCTTCCAGACAGTACAACAGAGTAGCGCATACCTCTTCTCACAACGCCTTCAGTAGAAACTCAAGGTATCTAGTGAATACTATATTGGAAGAAGAAACTTACCACTTCAGGGTGAGAACTTCCAGGTATCACCGAACGCTGAACCTGTGTTACTTTCTTTGTGGCCACTCCAGCTGGAAACATAAATATATTCATCAAACAGTGCTCCTCTCATGACCTTGTTGTATATAAGCGTGGCAACAGATATGCAACTCCCAAATGTTTTGGTCAAAGTCATATTGTGACTGATGGTCAGTCTGTCTCTGTCTGTCTTGGTGTCGAGCCCCAGCTAGGGCTCATGACCAGATTTTTTTTATTTTTCTCCCCCTTATATGACAGTTACTGTCCTGTACATTTGGGGCGCCCTCTCTGACAAGAGGTCGGGTCTGTCATTTGTCAGCCATAGTCTGCATTAGTAAGTCCATTGACAGTATTTCAGTTATTCTGGGAATCCCGTTATATAGCCACAGCACAGACCACACAGAAAACACAGTTCTTTTATTGTAAGAACTGCTTGGTAATTCTTTGATCAAATCTGTTACAGTAATACTATACAACACTATTACTGTACAACCATCAACACAACACATTCGTAATAAACCAATATTACTGTATTAATATTTGATTATTATGTACATTTGCTACATGTTTTGATCCAGCTGGCTAACCATAAGGCACTGAATTGTATTGTATTACTATTGTGGATCCATATTAGCGGTCATAAATATAAATTTCATTACAATTCTTGTGTTTCATTACAACTGAATACTAGTATTAAAATGTGAAATGTTATGTAACTCACTAGTTACAACTGAATTCAAATTTATGACCGTCTATGATGGTGTATTGAGGAGTAGAGGGCTCTTCCGGGAGTCAGCACTGTTTTTTAACTATTATGCGCATATATTACGTGGTTGTTTTCTGCATGTAATAGTAAATGTTCCATTTTCTTTACTTTTTGCTGAGTGACAGCAGTAAAGCTATTCTATTGTGTATGTTGTATTGTGTTCTGTATGGGGTACCACGTCTTCTTGCTATAAGACAGTGGGTGTTCACCTTCTCTGGTTCTGTTTGCTCTGATCATTAAGAAACTGGCAGAAGCAGAACAGGTTCAACTTTCTCAACAGTACACTTTATCTGGTAACAAACAGAATATGGGTACATTCTTTGTAAATGTTTGCATGACTTCTGTGATTCTTGGTAAACAGGCACATGCATGGCAAAAGCAAAACAAAGAAAACTTTCTCACTAATTTTCTTGTGCCATTAGACAGAATACGCACGCACTTTACAATGCCTGCATTTTGTTTTGATTCTTAGTATATACACATATTTGCAATTTTCTATATTTGTGCGTGTAAGCGCCCTAATATTATTTAATATACGTAGTGCAGTCATTAAGTTCATGGGCTGTGGTTTTATTGCATCATATTACAAGGTATTCGCATACACTTACGCAGATCCACATTGGCCCTCAAAATAGCTGCCGTTGGCCACTATGCAAGCCTGCCAACGTTGATTTGGCTACCAAAAATTTTGCTGAAACATATTGGCAGGAAATTCCCGTACGGTGTCTCTTGCAGCATTGATGACCTCCTCGGATGACTGAAATCTGACCATGTAGCTTTGCTTTCAAGCGGTGAAAGAGAAAGAAAATGCATGGTGCGAGATCAGGTAAGTACGGAGGGTGTGGCAGAACGGTGACCTGTTGCCTTGCCAGTTCCTCTGAGACAAGAACAGAGCGATGTGCAGGGGCGTTGTCATGTAGCAGCAGCCAATTCTTCCTATGCCAAACGTTTCGCTTGGGGATTTGCCTACTTTTTGGCAGAACTTGATGTTTGCCCGTTGTTCAAACTGCCACATTTTCAATTTCTGCCACTTGCATTTAACTGCAGTTCACAAGAGAGGCCGTAGTTCTGCTTACACTGTTTGCACACAACTGCCTCTTGCTGTGACGAGAGATGAACTGACAGGTCATCATATCGTGCCTCAACCTATCTGCTGTAGTGCGCTGCAATGATGCTTTGCGGCCAGTCCACGAACTTATTGACTAGGGTAGTAAAATTATGCTCAGAACCTGACTAACAAGAAGCAGACTTTGAACGGCAGGGCATGTGCTTGGTCTGTGAGTGAAATGCTATTTTAATTTTCATGATCCTACTGAAGGACATAAGCTGCAGTTGCAATTTTATGGTATTCCTAAAGTACCTTGTGCAAACAAGCCATACTTCAGTTTTATAATGAGAACACTTAAAATATGAGGGAGAGTCAGTAAATGAGTCACAAATGGATATAAAATGCAAAACATGTAATATTCGAACCTGAAAGAAAACATTTATTTCTCAACATATGCTCCACCAACATTGATACAATTGTCCCATTGCTTTACCAGTGTGTTGAAAATCGCAGCATGGAAGTCTTTTGACTGTTGTCTCAGCCACTGCCTCAATGGGTCGGGTATCAGCTGCGATTTTCGAACATCCATGAGAGAATTTCTCAACCCAGTTGTGAACCGCTTTACGTGAGAAACATAAACAGGAAACATTTCTTTATGATTATCCTTTGCATAGAGTCCTTTTGCCCACAGAACAACCGAATACTGCTCTTTGGTAGGATACTCCTGAAGCACAGCTGTCATTCTGACTACTGAAATAAGCCTCTGAACATGCACATGTATATGCGGCTGGTTTATGGCACAAGAGAACGCAAAAATATTTCAAGTGCTAGAAGCAGGAGTGATTTTATAATGCAGAACTACTCTATGAAGAAGTAGGGAACACATTTTCAGCCAGGGATGTCACAATCACACATCCCACTGTGCGTGTGCCAGATCAGAAACAGCTGTAACAAAGGACAAGGATTTGAAAACTTTGTGACAATATGACCCCTTAAAATAAATAAATTTATGTAGAATCCCAACACTGCCAGACAGAGAAAAGCATAGTTCTGCACACTGTTCCAAGTTTCTAGTAGGCTGTATGGTGACAGCGTGAACAAAAACAGCTCTACAACTTCTCTGCACCTACACGAAGCCATAAAATTTCCTTCCCACAATGTTCTCGAATGTGACATCATGTGGTCTGAGAGACAGGTACCAACACTTCAGAGGAGTGTGCTGCCTCTTCTTGATGTCTTTTAGTACCTGGCAGAACTATCTTATTCTGGGTCGTCCCATAGGTCTTGCTCCTTCAAACGAAGATTGAGAAACTGAAGAAGTTGGTTTACAGGTCTCTAGTCATGTATCTGGGGGATGGTCAGTTAAAATCTCAGCCAGGAAAACAGCTGGGTGATGAGTGAGGGTCCCCATGATTTTCCTCGGTCCTTCCATGTACATTCCAGAACAGTACCTCCACACAGGCGATGACCGCTTCCTTCCAAATTCTTTTCAACTTATCAGCCATTCTAACATTTGGCATTATATGATCTCAATACTGCAGTATCTTTAAATAAGTCATATAAGGAAGAGCGAGAAACAATATAAGTATGAGAGAGAGAGAGAGCAGAAAGTGAGAACAAGCTGTATGCCCATCCTATAGCTTAGGAAAAGACAATACTGGAACATGTATGGAGGAATTCAGGAAAGCAGAGTCATCAAATGAAAACCACATTCATTAAGATGTTTTACCATGTTTTCTTATACGTGCCCTGAACAATGGAAGATTTACTGAAGTAGGTATTAAAAATGTTCCCTTATAAAATCAACAGTAATGACAACTAACTCACACATAGGTGACTTCCTAACACCATCTGCCTGCATAATTCCAGTGGATGTTGGAGGTGTAATCCCCACTCGTTGTTTTGGTAAAGCTGAAGGAACTGGAGATGTAGGGGGTGCCCAGTGCGTCACCTGTGCTTTCTGCTGCCTGCATGGAGGCTGCTCTCTTGTGCAGTCCAACACCCTTGGAGGTGAAAACCGAATTACAGGTGGTCTTGTACCACACTGACTGTCATCAATCGACAGTGATGGTAGCTCCTGGTTGACAAATATGAATGTAAACAAGAATGCGAAGACATAAATCATAGTGTGAACTTGCAAAAGATTGCTTTACAATGATTCTTCATAAACATTCACTTCTTTAGTTACACCATGCTTGCTGCCATAGTGTGTGGTATGAGTTAATGCTTGAGTCCAAAGAAAAGAAAAAAATACATGTTAGCTGGGGCCCTTGTCACCACAGCATGGTGTGTCCTCAGGGTGTGGGTGGAGGATACACCCTCCAGGTATGGAGGGAAGCTGTGAATATATTGAATAAGCAGTCACAGACAGTCGACAAGGGGTGGTCCTCTAGCTTGGGGGTTGGGCTTGAGGCTAAGAACTCCTCACTGTAAAAAATAACCTTGTTAAGAAAATGCACATAAAGCCTCAGACCTTAAGGGATCCTCTGGATAAACAAACTAAGCTAAAGAAAATGGACATGCGATTTGACACATGGAATGTTAGAAGTATATATATGACAGGTTCGCACAGGGCAGTGGCAGAAGAAATCTTAAAATATAAGTTAGATCTAGCGGGAGTAGAGGTCAGATGGGACAGAGGTGGCATCGCAACAGCAGGCAAATATACATTTTCCTTTAGAAAGGGGAATGAAAATCATGAATTGGAAAATATATTTTCATACATAAGAGAATCGTATCAGCAGTTAAGAGGTAGAGTTCGTTAGTGATACAATATCACATATAATACTAAAAGGTCGCTGGTGTGCTATCATAGTTATGAATGTTCACACCCCAACAGAAGATAAAATTGATGACATAAAGGACAAGTTCTATGAAGAACTAGAAGATGTATTTGATACATTCCTGAAGTATCCTATGAACATTTTGTTAGGAGATTTCAATGCCAAAGTAGGGAGGGAAGACATTTTCAAATCAAAGAACAAAAATTAGCAGCATATAAAAATGGGATACACAGACTTCTCACATTAACTCTTAAAGAAAACATAAAAAATAAAGAATTAAATACTATTAATAATATAGCACTAAATAATGGTTATGGGAAGGAAGACATCTTACTTATATAATAAACTCAAACAATGGAAAAATAATTTGGAAAAAGAAGCCAAAAAAGAACAAAAGTGGGTCGCATTTACCTATGCAGGAAATTATATACGGAAAATCACAACACTATTCAAAAACGCTAACATAAGGATAGCCTTCAAAACAACCTCCACCACTGGTAAACTAGTAAATGAGAAATAAACGCTTACGAACAGGGTGGGATATACAACATAACCTGCCAAAGCTGTCAAAAAGTATACACTGGCCAAACTGGTAGAAATTTATAGGAACACATAAGAAATATAAGATTAAACAAAGACAAATCAGCATTTGCCCAGCATATACTAAATACATGCCACCAGTATGGACCTATGACAGTAATCATGGAAATGGTTGAGCATGTTACGGAAGGGAATCTCATGAATATAAATGAAAACTTCCATATATATCACTTTAATAAACTCAATACATTGAGAGAATGAAAACTTACAAGGGAGAGTGAATACCAGTATATGTTCGACTTCATAATAAAACATCAGTACATGCCCACACAAACATCGTAAGGCACAAGGAGTGTAAATACGTGACTCAACACACCTTAACAATGCGGCACGCCCAGAACAACAGGATGACACAAAAGATAGGATGAAATAACAAACGCTCACATTGAGATAAAATAGGAATAATGGAAATACTAAATTATACCCATAATATATTTGCAGAATCCTATTCTTAAAACAATGGAACCACAAGGTGGTAGACGCTCAACTTCCTTCAAAATGAGGAAATAAAAAGGACACAAACCAATTTGGTTAAAAAAATGTAACAAAATCTTTTTAAACATACTAATTGTAATTTATAAATATTTTAATGTATTAGTACACTCCACTGCAGTTGTTAAAATATTACATTTTGTATTCATTGTATTATCATAACACTGTATGTGTATGTTTATATTCATGAAACACACTGTAATAGTGGTTTCTAATTGTACTGATATCCTCCTGACGGTGGTCCATAAGACTGGAAAAAGGATATAAGATGAAAAAGGAAAATACATTTTATCAGTCACACTGAACAGTGTTAATTAAGATGCAAAAACGAAAATGTCACTCTGACCCTCCCACAGTGAGCTGTTGTACTTTGTGTCTGATGTTCATTATCTTCAAAGTACACTTCGTGTGAAGGACAAGGTACAAAAACATTCAACCTGAACTAAGGAACCTGAAGCACTAACCCGTATTTTTGGTGTATAATCCTTGTAGATGTCACTTCGTAAACTATCCATTCTCTTCTGTAGTTCATTGAACAGGTCATCTGTTTCATTAAAAGTAACTGAAATACAAGAGGCAAATCTAATTAAACAATAAAATAAATAGTTGAAAAATTCTTATACACATATAATTTTCTCGTTTAAATATACCTGTGATCAGAAATGAGGCTCAATGTTTAGCATCTGTTCTTGCTGTATGTGTCAGAGTTAGAGAGCTTGCAAAATATGACAACAGTGAAAAATAATTCATACATATATGGACCCTTATAAAGAGCAACACAGGCAAAATCAAAGCAATGGCTATAAGACATCTGTGGAGTACTGAAGAAACGACAAGAAAAAATAAAGTAGGAACAGAATTTTTAGTGGAGCTGGAATTCAAAATTATTAACAGATTTAAAAGAGAACCGATAACAATGGTCATGTAAAATGAATGGATAGAACAGGGACACTGACAAGGACATCAGAACAAAAATTTAAAAGTAACCTAAAGATGAAGGCCATGCCATAGCTCAAGTGGTTAGTCGCTGGCTTCACGCTGCGGCAGCCCGGGTTGAATTCAGGGTCTGGTCAAGTGGGATTTGTGGTGGACAAAGTGGTGCTGGGGCAGGTTTTCTCCAAGTACTTTGGTTTCCCCTGCCAATCTTCATTTCACCAAATTATCCATCATCATAATCACCTGGGGCAGGTACAATAGGCAAATCAGTGGCTGCCATGCCGAGCGAACGCAGCTGGACTCCACGCCCCCACTAAGCAAATTAAAAAAAAAAATTAACTTAAAGATGACACTGAACAAGATGGTACAGCCAAATACTGAAGACATAAAGAAAAGAAGCAAAAAATCTAAAAGGAAAGACTGTGGAGAAAAGAGACTGAAGACTTTTCATCCACTGACCTGTATAAAACAGAAATAATGGTAGAAGATCATAAAGAATAAATACATTTAAATTCTGATATTTCAAGGTTTGTTAAAAATTAATTTGAATAACTTGCCCCTTGGGCAAAGTAACAGGACTGAACAGGGTTTGCAGCAAGTGCTGAATGTGTTAAAGTACAGAGGTTCATGTACCCTTTAAATTAGACCTTTTCATACAAAGAGGATTATCAGTATATATGTAGTGATGTGAAGAAATCAAGAACATTGTTATCTAATAAACCAATCTTACCACTCAATTCATCCAATTTATGAGTAAGGATTTTCTGTGACTCTTCTATCTGGTAGTCAAAATCATAATTCTCCATGGTGGACTCAATCACTTCCTGCAGCTTTTCTTCCAGATCTGCTAGCACATCATCTGGCACAGGTTCCTCTGCAATATCGTAAGAACCAGCTTTTTAACACCAGCATCTAATACTACTATATTACATTTCTAAACATGTTCTCTACTATGTGGTTTGGCTTCTTGGGACTTGAATATTTTAGCAAACCTTGCAGCTGACATTTTCAGGGAGGGGTTCAGTAGCTCTTATATAACTAACATATAAGGCAGTATGTCAGAGGTGAAACTAAGTTTGGACAAGCAGAGGACCGGGATGCTAACCAATAAGGCATGCCCATGTGGTTAATGACTTGGATCCAAGGCCAGATCCATTAATAAAGAGAACAAGAAAGAACACACAGCATACCTACCTTTCATTTACAGCACCACTGACTGCATATCCCAGCTGGTGAAGAAAAAAGCTATTCATATAATATGGAAATCACTTAACAAAAAGGTGGTAGATGCTTAATTCAAATCTTTGACAGGATACCAACTATCATGACTAAGGTTTCTGCAGTTTTCATCACTTCTTCCAAACAAATGTTCGGACAGTACACCATGACGCCTTTCAAATCACTTCCAATTCATCAGTTACCCCATCTTCCAATATTAACAAAGTGTAAGTATATAACTGCACAGAATTAACAGAATATTTTCTTTTAAATTTCATTATTCCATCAACATAAGATATTTAAATCCAATGCTCCTCAACAGACTGCTGTATTATTTATGAAACATTTGTTATCACCAACAGACTTTTACCAAAATGAAGCAGTAAATATCAGTACTTATTAGAAGTACCCGCTGCAACTTGATGAAATACTTTGAAGAATGAACATAGCCTTTTCATATTTATGTGGTCTTGGTGACACAGTCCAGTTTCACAGCACCATTTGAATATGTTATTATGGGGTGCCAAGAATCTGCAAGATAAATCTTGAAGCACCCCCTCACAAATGACTACATTATCATGTGAATTATGTATATAAATGATACCTTCATCAGATCCTTCTTCAGAGTCTGTAAGAACAACAGTATCATGTCGAAGCTGGAATTTCGCCGTCATTAATGGCTTGTGCTCTGACAGAATATAAGACAAGTGCTGCAAATATAAAAAATAAAATTTTATCTCAGTAAAAACAAAACAGTTCAATAATGGCTAAATTTATGTACAGAGAAACATAGCTGCATAACGTTGTAATCTCAGGATATATACTTTTATATTTGATAACAATAACCAAAAAACTAATTTTAAATTTTGTGTAAAATAAGAAGTAACAAATTCACCAAATATAGCAGCATAAGTACGCATTCAGAAAACACTGATCTGTAGTGAAGGTACTAAATACATTTAAAGCATCATAAAATGTATGTGATGATGCTTCTTCAGCTTCCTGTTGAAGACATTTTGGCAATACACCATGTTATAAAAATTCCAAAGAGCAATTCTTTTTTCAGTCGTACACTGTGCCACTTCCAATCATTTCTGACCGGCCTTCTGAATGACTTCAGACTCAGTTTTTGACCTGATAATAAGTGTTCTGATCTTCCACCAGGTATTAAGAGCAATTTGTTCTTATGGCGAAACAGGTGGGAACATTCTTTGTATTTGTGTTCATCCATGAGAAACAATGCCAAACTGATGCCAATGCACTGATGTTGATGATGAAATTTTAGAAAATTTATTATACTGGATAAAATGTACCAACTTGAACAATAAATACTGGTATTAGAAACAGTACATAATATCTCTTATCAACAATTTTGGAACTGTACAGTATTGAAATTGTTTCTTTGCAGCATTACATTAGAATGAAGAAGTCTTGTGTCAAATATGTTCATATATATTTTATCAGTGACCACCTCTGTGGTCTAGTGGTCAGTGACTCCGATATAGAAAAATGAAATTAACAACTGTGGGGATCCACTGCACTGACCACATGACACCCTCTATCTGCAAAAGTTGGCACTAACTTCAGTCACTTGCAGACTACAGACCATGCAGTTATATTTTGTCAGCAGTCATACAATACACACCAATGGGATACTGAATATCCACTCTGTAAGCCTATTTGGAAGTACATGGGGTCCGAATAAATTATCACCACAAATATTGGACCAGATGTTGATGGAAAACCACAGCTGGTGATGTAATGGAAGAATCAGCCCATGCCATAGCTCAAGCAGTTAGTCACTGGCTTCCCACCGTGGCAGCCTGGGTTTGATCCCGGGTCTAGTCAAGTGGGATTTGTGGCGGACAAAGTGGTGCTGGGGTGAGTTTTCTCCTAGTACTTAGGTTTCCCCTGCCAATCTTCACTCCACCAAATTCTCCATCATCATAATCACCCAGGGCAGGTACAACAGGCCAATCAGTGGCTGATGTACTGAGAGGACCCAACTGGACCCGAACCCCTGACTATGAGAATTAAATGGAAGAATCATATTTGGATTTTCATCTGCCCACAGATGCCGATTGTAAAAATTCTGGATTCTATCTCTCATGAACTGTGCTTCATCTGTAAATATTACAAAGGCAGATAAGTTAGGCTTTGTACCACACTGTTGTGAGAACCATTGGTAGAACATTACTAGCGCAGGAGAAACTTGTAGTGACAAGGGGTGTACATTCTGCAGATGGTAGGGATACAGTTGTTGTTCTTGTACCACTATCCAGAGAGCAAATGAGCAACACCCACTTGCATTGATGCTCTTCATGCACCAATTCCAGGAGTTTCATTCAAAACATCCAGAATATCCTCTACTTCAGGAGTCATAGATTTTTTTGGTCAACCCCTGCTGGCAACTCAAGGTGCAAAATTCCCATGTTCACAAAGGCAGTGGTGGGTACTTATAAATGTTTTCCTATCTGGACATGTTCATCCAGGATACCTTTCTTGGAACAAACAACAAGCAACCACAGCATCACCGTCTGCCAAACCATACATGAAATGCATATCAGATAGCTTTTGATTTGAGTACATCATCTCAAAAACTTGCAATCACCACACAATTACTGTATATTTCTCCTATTAAGATCTGGGAACTTTCCAAGATTGTGTTGAACTGGTACCATGGCTCTCTTAATGCAGTGAATGATGAAACGATCTGCGGAAGTTTATGAAATTCAGTTTATCATTCAGTGGTTTTAGAAAGCCTTAACTCAGAAACTGTGCATTTCTGGACCTATGCTGATATAAACTATTTTTATTATCTACATGTGTGGAACTCAATCCTGAAGTTATGCTGTGTATTTTTTAAACACCTTGTACATTCCACACAAAATACCGCGTGGCTGACTATGGTGGTTCATGAATTATCACTATGGAAAGGAAAGATTTTACTTTACTGCCATCTAGTTACATTATAACAAAAAAATTACCTTGATAGAAGTTCCATATTTGTTAAATTTCTATCGCCATATAATATATTAATAGCAATTAAATGGTGACAGCAGAGTTCCAACCTAACAGACTGTGTCACTCCCACGATGATATGAAATTAGAGAGTATGGGGGTAATATAGCCTGCAAGAGCATGATATACATGCTGTATACAGAAGACATATCACAGCCATAAATATAACGAACTGAATATGATACCATCAAATCTATCATTCAGTATAAAATTAGGCAAGTATGCAAAGATTGGCATAAGATAAGAAGTAGAAAGCCATATTAGGTCACAGTATGCCTAGAGAACACACCACATAAGCCCTGCTGGTTCGCTGACAGGAAATGGATAAATAAACTGTTGCACACATTCATACACATACCTCTTGATGCTGCATGGCTGCTTCGAAGCACAATGGACAAACTTTCTCTGGTTTCCCTTTCCTGTATTTCCGTCCGTAGTATGTCAAAACAAATACAGGTGCACTATGCAAGTCTTGACTGGGAGCTGAACATTCTACATTACAACAACAAACACCTCTTGGGGCATTTGATTTGTTCTTTTTCTTCTTCTTTATGGATTCAATCTCAATATCATCATCAACATCTTCATCATCATCTAGGTCAATCACAATTTCCCGACGGCTCCTGCACAATTTCTCTTGCAACACAACCTCGGGGCTACTGTCACGATTAGAATTGTCTGTTTTAGTCTTATCCTTCTTGCCGGTCTTAACTTTCTGACTAGTTCCTTTCCTTCTCTCAATCATTACTATCTCATCATCATCGTCATCATCAATAACCATAGGAGAATCGCAGTTTGGTGCATTTACATCCACAAAATTTATATGTTCTGGATAGGGCTCTGGATCATCAACATCCATTTCACACTCATCACTCTCTGCCACAGCTGTAGTTATTCTTGTCTCCCCTTCTGATTTATTTTCAGGTGTCTCTTTATTTTCACAGCCAGTCAATTCAGCGGTTTCTACTTCACGTTTACCTTTACCTCCACTATTTTCTGATTCAATGACATCTGAATTCTTTTCACTATTACCTTGTTCTTTAACTTCCTCCTTCTCTTTAATACTCAGTACTTCCTTATTCTTCTTTTCCTCATTACTAATTTCATTTTCTTTTTCTTTCGCACTCACTTTTTCAGTTTCTTTCATCTTGCTGTCAGTCACAACCTCAATTGTTTTCTTCTGTTTGTTACTAATTTCTTCACTTTCCATTTTCTTATTATTTACTACCTCAATTTCCTTGTTTCCATTTAATTCTTCTGGATCTTTCTTTTCTTTGTCACTTACATCTTCAGTTTCTTTCTTTTGCTTGTCATATACTTCATGTTCATCCTTTTCTTTCACATTTAATTCTGCGTATTCCTTATGACTGCCTTTTTCTGAAATCACACTCCCAACAGTCACTGCTTTGTTAACATTGCTATGGAATTTTTCTGGGTCTTCAGTTACTTTCTCATCTCTACCTACATTTTCATCATATTTATTATCTACGCTTCCAACCCCATCAACCTCACTTTCCTTTCTGGTGTTAATGGCATCAACTAGTGAATCACTTCCAGGTGACTGCCTGCTTTCTAGGTCACCAACACAAGTAATTCCCACAGGCTTGCCTATATCCTTACTGTGCAATGGTACATTCTCTTCACCTGCAGGAGAGTTGCAAGCACTGCCAGCGCTTGACTGTAGTTCAGAAGGCTCTAATGACAAGTGAACTGCGGCTTCAGGTAACACTTCAAATTTTTCATCACGAACTTTGTGAGCAACAGGTTCATTTGTACCACAATCCATCTGAAAGGAGAAACAAAAAAAAAAAAAAAAATTTACAGCAACTGTCTCCAACCTAAAGTTTGTAGTCACTGATATTATGTGCACATTTGTGGACATGTTCATTTCAGCCTGCAAATCAAATGAAGGAATTTACAGGATGTAGCGGTTGGAGAACGGACAATGGGAAGGAAAGAAGTCCTGAGCCAGACAAAGAGAAGACATTGCAAGTATAGCCTCGGAAGGAAAGGACCGGTGATGCACTGTTAGGCTATTTGGGACAAACAGCCTTAAGAAGGGGGAAGTGTGACATGTCAAACCGTTGTTGGGCAACAGGATGGGGAATGAGTTACCACGAAGACAGACTCTTGATAAACGGTCGGTTGCCAAGTTATACAACAGCGGAATGAGGTAATGCAACAGTAAGGAAAGCGGTGTTTCTCCGTGCCGTGCCTAGCCAAGCCGAAGCACGCTGGTTACTACGCAGCATTGCAGTAAATATCTCTCGGCAGCATTGCCCAGCAATTCCTCTGTAAACATGGCGATTATGCAACAGTGAAGTGAGGTGCATTTTCTGCTGTCCAATTGAGAGTTTATAAGAGAGACTAGGATGCCCAGTGTGGAGGCAGCGTTGAAAACCTCCACCGTGACCCTGCGCATTGTACAAGGCAATGAAAAGGGAAGTCTCAAATCTGAGACAGTAAAATATGGTCACGAGTGAAGACTGTGCTGGCAAGGGCCAGCACCACATACAAAAGACAGACCCATCCTCTCGTCAGAGAGGGCCCCACAAAAACAAGACCGTAACTGTCAGAGAGTAATAAATATCTGGTGGGACTCGACACCAAGACTTACTGACTGACCATCAGTCGCAACATGACTTTGACTTTTACTTGACTAAGGAGTCAGTTTAAATGTAGCATCTACTGAAGAAAGTGCTCGTCAGCATTCAGAGTATTCGAGTATTCAGCAGAACAGCAGTCAGTCAGTTGAAGCAGCCATGGGCGGAAGAACTAAACGTGTGATTAGAAGATTCTATGTGCGACAGTTTGTGATAACTGAGAAGGTATTGGGAGTGTGTAATTCAGTGACACTTGTATAGCTTCCATGTTATACTGTAAATAAGGGAAGATTACTGAAGATAGCATGAAGAGACTAGTGTGTAGGGTTTGTAAATTGTGTAAACCCACAACAGTGTTATAATTAATCATAGTTACGACTTGTAGGTTGCTAATAAAACCGATTAACAATCTGAACGGCATCTTCGGTAGACAAAACACATTACACTATAATATGACTATCTGTATCAGCAAAAACAGGAATGTTTCTGTAGGATGTGTATTCTGGAAACACATTTCTTTTGGACAGCAGTCCAGTTTACCCACAGGAGGAGGAAGTCATAATTTGACACAGTATTACTGGGTTGTCAGGATACATTAGCTTTAGAAAGTCACTCTGCAATGCGGCCTGATATACACTGTGGGAGAATGATATTCTTCATTAAACATGAAACAAACATTTTGACTTTAGTTTACGTGGTGATACCAAACCTCTTGCTACCAGGAATTTGGTTACATGATTTGAGAGCAGCCTGGATGGGAAACTACTGAAGCTTCAGAACCAATTGCCTGATTTTCATACCTGATAAAACATCTGCTTAACTGGATGGACCAATAAGAGGAGAGGAATTCATATTTTTGCATGTAGTATCTTCAACTTGGTAACTAGCACAAGGTTTCGACAGATGCAAACTGCCCTGTACAATGCACTTTTTTGATTCAAGACTCAATGGATATGAACACCCTCTCCCTCATCCTATCAAATTATTAACTTTCATCATTCACTCTGTTACATAATTTTGAGATATCATTGGTCAACACTAAATTTGTTAAGACATTAATTTGTGTACTTAAATATTCAAGTGTTTAAATGAGGCTAAGTGTCAACACCAAGTTAATATATAGATGCCCATATAATCTAATTTGAAATAATGATAACAGTATGTCTTTCAGGGATACTGAAACTAGTTCAGCAGTCATATAAATATGTCACTAGTGAAGCATACTTTGAAGGGGTCCATCATTACCATCAGTTCAATAATGAAGTATCATTATCAATTCATTTCAGTGTTCAGCATGTTGTCATAATATCACCTGTTTCAATGAAAGCTAACCTGCTATAATCCTAAGTAAATTTTTTTTCACAAATTTGAGCTAGGTACACATAATTAATTACCAATCTCATGATAATTCTGTGAGAGTAGGTGGGTTGACCAAGGCACAATAACAACTGTGAAGAAAGTCATTTAAAGAATTTGACAAAAATATGTCCCCGGCAATGTTATAATAAGTGTCAGAAGAAGAATCTACAATTCAAGAAAGTGTCAGAAAGGCTTAATTTGTATATCTGTTGATTCTCATACAAAAGCAATTTGACATTCTACAAATTATCAAATTAACATAACTCATTATATCATCGAAAAAGTTTTTCGGTAACTTCAACATATCAACGACACAAAATCGAAACCTTTAGCATATTTCATATTTATTTTGCATTCATACTGTTACAACTGCAACATTTGAACAAGTCAACTCATTAAATACATCATTGTTAAAAGCTCTATAATCCTAGAATGTATTAGACTAAAAATAAAAACTGTACTTGCCCTACATCACTAAGAATTTTAAAAATATAGTAACTACTACAATTCCCTTTTCTTCTCTTTTTTCGTTAATTAAAAAACCTTGCTATGCTTCCTCATGTCCCTGTTGAAGAAACTCATTCAATGTATAGAAAGGACGATCAAATAAAAATAATTTTAATTTATGTTTAAATTCATTACATCCCTTTGACTTTTTAACTTCCAAAGGAAGTGGTTTCAACCCAGCGGTAAAGCGAATACTGTGGGATTTTATATTCACGTTTATACACGTATAATGTATTACATATGTTTATTTCAATTGCGGTAAATAAATGGCATACCTTCATCTATGCTTGTCGCACAACACCCAAACCTTCAAACAAATTTAAAATACGTTTACCTCTGTACATTGTCGGTATCGGTCGGTATAAATACAAACGCTACCAACGAGAAAATATCAAATTCCCTGACGTTGCTTTAAACCTTCACGATTAAGGTAAATACAGCATCCACTCGTTTAAATTAGTTTAAACCGGAGGAAGTTCTATCCATGGAAATGTGTAGTTGATAGAGCAAAGAAAAATTGAGAAATAAATCTAACAGTGGTTTAGGAAATCATTTGCTATCTTAATTTTTCTTTGACTATGATTATAATATGTATTTTATGTGCAATGCATGATTGTAACATTCATTTCTAGCCTTCCATCATAATAGTAACACACACATCAAAGACAGAATAATGGAAGCAGACTGAGTGGTCATTTGCATAACCGCGAAGGTAAAATAGAATTGTGTAAAAATGAGGTTATCCCTCAATTAATTAATTACCAAGCCATGAAGACGTATGTGGGAGTGAAGGTAGCGCTCCAGCATTCTTCACATCCGCACTAGATGCAGGTGGGTGGTCATCTTCAAAATCGGGCTACTTTACTCCCGGAAACCCCCCCCCCCCCAACTCATTCGATTGAAGGCTGGATGGCCCCCAGAGCCAGCGTAGACGCTGTGGAGTAGTGAAATATCCCTCACCCCTACTCTAAATGAAAATATATGGGGAAGTGGAGGGATAGCTCCATCACTTGAACTCACCACTACATCGAGGTGAGGGCTCAGCTACACACACTGACATCCTCGGTTCAGGTCAGTAATTCCAGGATAGAAAATTGGAAGGTTTTCTAAAATAGTGGGTGGGTTACACAGAGGGAGTTGGCATTTCTCCAGCATGTGATGTGTTAGTGGTGCAATTTATTCCCTAGGCTTAGGGAAGGCTTTCAGATCATGTATATAACAAGACATTTTCATGCGCCAGATGACTATTTTACATCGACTTTAAGGCAATTTTGAAAGGTGATACTGGGAAAGTCGAAATGTTATAGTTAGTCCTTTTGTATACGAGTATTAACTCCAAGATACAATCACATTTGGTTTCTGTCTCCAGGCTCGAGTCATTTATGGATCCTTATGATATGGCAGCGACTGCGAGGAGCTCTGTAGCCATCAAGACGCAGTGTGAATGGGCAATGAAAGCATGGATGAAGTTAGAGGCAGAGGATATGCAACAGGAGTTGACACTGAGAGTGTAAAAATGTGACCATATTATCTTGGATCATCGCACGTTGAGACTTTCTTTCAGAATTTAAAAATGGCTTTAACAGTCTTGAAGCAAGAGGAGTAGACCAGCTGGAATAAGGGGCTTAGTTTGCACTGGGGATTCATGCTACCTGTCATGAGCTGAGCAAAGAAACTCTAGTGGAATTGTTTCTGGGACACACTACTGTAGATCCTTTCTAATTGCAGCAGGGTTTTATGAAAGAACAGCTCCAAATAAACATGGAAACTCACTGGAAACGAGCTGTGAGTGACCTGAAGAAGACTAAAGCTTGAGTCGCTCGTTGTTACGATGAAGGTCACCTAGCCAATCTGTTTAAGTTTGGAGACACAGTGCTGCATGCAGTACTTCGTACATTCGTTGAGCTCTGCAGGGGTCCATAGATGGGCGAAATTGACATGGAAATTCTTGTACCAAGGTTCAATAGTTCAGTGAGTGTTTTCCTAGAAGATCCCTAGACTTGTGGATGGTACATATCTGTTCAGGAGCATAGTTGGTTGAGGCACTATGCTACCAGCTGGAAGGTCGCAGGTTCGATTCCTGATGTTACTGGATTTTTCAGTTGACCTAAACCTTCCACTCATACTATGGTCCTGGGGTCAGCTCAGTCTCTAACAGAAACGTACCAGTTATTTTCCTGGGGGTGATGGTCTGCCAGCGCATAAGGATTACCCCACCACCATCTCTGAACCGAATGTTTGTTCATTAGGTGAGTTTAGCCCCCTTTAACAGATCTGGGCTGGGATATTAACTTGTTGGGAATATTTGTATTATTTAACTAACGTAACTAAGTGTGCGAGGGAATGGAAGGGGAAATTACCATTTTACTGTATACAGGTAAAGGTAAATTTGTCTGTGCATAACTAATTAAGCACTACTCCATGAAGGCATATGGGGAAGTGGATGTATATGTCCACGTATTACTGACCTTGCCACTAGTTGGAGGTGAGTGGTCAGCTTCACAACACGACCGCTGATGGTAGTTCTGGCCAACAAAAATATCTGTAGAAAGTCACAAAAGTGCTTAGTGACTGACATATTCTCAACTTCAATCATACCTTGAAGGACATGTGCTGTAGATAGAATTACCAAAAAAATTATTTGGAATATCCATAATCTACAAGATACCATCACCCTGTTTATTGTTTTCAAAAAGGAATTTACTATCCTTTCAAAAGAGCATAGAAAATTCAAAGCCAGACTGCTACACCTCATGAATAAAATCTTCTGTCAAGGTTTGCCATCATATGACACCTGTAATGACAGATGAGAAACTTTGTAATGCTATCACAAATACCCAATCCACACAAATAGGCCATGCCCATGGAGCAACAGCAAAAGATATAACACTGATACAGTAAAGATAATGACAACAGTGGACTTGGAAGCCGTAAATTTTGGATTATTACCTCTATATACCTTGATCAGGTTTTTGAAATGTTTGCTCCAAGTGTCTTAAACTTGATTTCAAAAAGTGACAAGCAAATATTGAAGCTGAGAAAGAATTTCAGTCAGAAATTTATATCAAAAAACTATGTGATGTTGTACAACAAATGATGGCAATACTGCTACAAGATTTTCTCCAGATGTGCAGAATCATTCATATAAATACAAGACTCCAACTGCTTCAGTAGTGAGATATGGCAACCACAAGGCAGTACCACAAAATGGATAAAGCAATCATTCTGTCTCTACAGTTGTATGATTGATATTGGCACATGTTTGAGTGTGACTATAGATGGGTTTTGGATTAGTAGTCAGATTTATTGCACATTTACACATATAACGTATAACTTCAACTTATTTGTGTATAACTCAGTGAGATTGTACCCGTGTTTTAATTGTGTTACCAGGAGAGGACCAGTGTGTGTAACTCAGTGATAGTGCTGTATTTAAATGTGATTAAGAAAACTTGTAAACAAGATGCTAATAAATCCAATCATCAGAACTAGAACCCGCCATTTTTGTCACGTGTGTCAGAAGTTGGTGACTCAGATCATATTGGATCCTTAGCAGTGGTTACGACTGTAAATATGTGACAACTGGTGTTAGAAGTGGTACAGACTGGATTGACGTGACTGAGTATATGAATGAAGATCTGTTTCACAGTGATATCCGACAAAATGGAAAGCATGGAATTCCTCAAAGCCATGCTGGCCGAAATGAAAGCCAAAATGGATGCCACCCAAGACAAATGGATGCCAATAAAAAAAAGCCATGCAAGAGGACATGAAAACAATGCAGGAAAAGGTGGACACCATCCACAAGGAGATGATGGCCAAGACAGATGACAACCAAAAAATAATGGAGGCTGACAGAGGAAATGAAACAAGAAATAAGAGCCAGTGTGGGCACTGTGTATGTTGCAGCTTGGTTCAACATGAAACAAAGCTACAACATACCCAACGCAAACATGCATAGGACACACATATATACCAATGATATCAATATCTCATGACTTATAACCAAAGATGTACACTGCATGAATATTAACACTCCTTTAATAGCCCATGTAATAGTATCCATAAATACATTTACTACAGCAGAATCTCAGGCGTAATAACTTCCACTGGGACACGTTCAACTTGGCATTCCACAAATCATTCACACAACACGGAGAATGCTTAACACTATATGAGAAATTTTAACATCATATTCCACAATCTTAATAGTTGTTCTAAGATTTTAATATTTTATTTTTTTAATTGTATAACCTCCAATTTTATTCCCAAGGCTTTATTCATAATATAACACCTTTCCAACATCTCAGTCATCTTCAGTAAACATTATGTGCTAATATTTTAATACAATTATTTGGTATATTCTTAATATTTGAGAAAGTTAATATTATGATTCTTATATTTCTAATACAGGCTTAATGTTATAATATGAACGGGTTGCACTATATATGGATCCATATTTGGGAGTCCAAATAACTTCAATTGTATGATCATAATATTGCCTGATGATGTTCCCACGAGGACTGAAACATGTAGCAGTTAGAAAATAAAATTCAATCTGAGTATTGGCTGGTTATAACCATGTTTGTTGTGTTGATGGAAACAATTAAGAACCATATACAGATAAGATATATTACAGATATATTACATTATGGAGAAGAAGCATAGCATAACAGTGCAGCAACTAGTAAGTCTCTTTGAAGCAGCAGTCACATGAAAAAAATCTCCCCTTGACAATATGTATGCACTAGGAATCATATGATCACACATAAGCCTATACATGACCAATATTTACTTAGTTCAACATACCACCACATACAAACTACCAATGAGATGACACAAGACATGATAAATTATGCAGGGTTAATACATTCTCCAGTACAACAAGAAACTAATAACCAATCATATACAAATTTCAGTTTAATACAAATTACTTCTTTCTATACATTAGTGGCTTTCTGCATCATATTCAATTTAAACTTAATGATACTTTATTTTGTTGCAGTAATGTGCAAGCTACATTATAGCCTTCTGTACGCAGGTCACATTATGACTACAAACCCGATCTTACTGATCATAGAATTGTGTAAAAAGCTTGAGATAACTTAGAAGGTCTAGAAAGTCCTGATAAAAGAACTCTCAAGACCAGCGTGTGTGATGCTTCAGCTCTTGAGTGGAGGAACTGTTTTCCATGCCCTGGCAACAGACAAGGAAAGTCATGTACTGCAGTGAACATAACACACTAGATAAAACACACATACAAAGCTTCAGCTGGAAATTCATACACATATCATGCAGAGGATTGGGACATGAATAGGAGAATAACAAAAGGCACCTGAAGAAAACAAACTGATATGGAAAGGAATGAAAAGAGGCTGAACTGAATGGGTGCCTTCTTTAATGGTGTTAAGGACCTTTGACTTCTGTATCAAGAGGAAACCCCTTGATCAGTTGAATACCATGTATAAACTCAGTTTTCTCTGAAAATCTCAACAAGGGGGAAAAGAAAAAAAAAAAAAGGACAGTCAAGAAAGAATATGAGCTTCTGGGCTCAAAAGAAAGAAACATGGCAATTTACTGACCAGATTCATATACAATTATTTCTCCACAAAAGCCTTGCAAAAAATCAGTCAGCAGGAAAGAATATAATCATCAGATATTTTCTGGTCGGCTGTCCCAGGGAAATCCTGTATAAAGGAATCAGTCAGCAGGAAAGAACACATACATTACTGTTCCATGACAGATAAATTTCTTAAACCATTAATATTTACATTACATTACCACTGAAAGAGCATTCAGTAAAATGAATCAGTCAGGAATGAAGACGTACATCTGTTTGTTGAAATACTAAGTGATGAAGAATGCAGCCACATACAACAAATCTAAAAGGTGCATGGCCAATATTCATACCTAGATATTCAAGTATGGATGAGACAAACTGAAACCAAAGAAGTTTATTGAGAAATTAATTGTAACTATATTTTAGTGCCTTCACTAAAATTTGATTATAAAAGTCTGTATTGTAATAAAGGTACTGTATCTAAAAATATACAAACACAACAACAAAGGTTTGCATCACAACTCTTCCACCTAGACAACAGTTCAACAAATCTCTGTTGGGTCACTCAACAATCTCAGCAGACACCAGTAACATATTAGTCCTATCTATGCATGCACAAGTATAAGCTACAAACACAAACTGTCAGCATAATGATAGCATTAAAATTAGCTTTTAAATTACATTAATGCGGCATTATAACCAATGCTGAATCACTCAATAATGTAAGATCAACCATAATGTATAACATAATTAACAAAAACAAGTCACAGAACAATTACTATTTTGTTTACACACAGTAATATAGCAGACTTACAACTAACACCAGTGGAACCCCCATTTAATGTTCATCAATTTAAGGGCTTCTCTCACTTAATGTTCAACTTCAATGATTCAAAGCCAATGATCTCAGTGTTAATTTACACACACTTAAAATTTTCCTCAATTTAGTGTTCAAATTCACTGCTCCCAGAAGAAACCTTAAATGGGGGTTTCATTCTACGTAAAGTAACTTTAACTACAAAAACTTAACAAACAGACCGATTGACCAACCAACTATCAATCAGGCTGGGCTAGTGGTAATGCTCTAGACTTGTATTTGAGAGGTATCTGGTTCAAATCTTGGCCAGGACATCGGCCATACTGAGTTTTTTGTCATTTTCCTCAGTCCCTCCAGGTATATGCCATGATAGCTCCTTGATAAAGCCATGATTATGTCCTTTCAATACTTTCCAATTCCTCTATCACCTTATCAACAAACACTGTGTAGTCTAGCTACTGACAGAATCACAAAATAACACACAAGGAAAGAAAACCAACTACAGTACAGTCCTTCTTGGGAAATTAAGAAGTATTTATGTAATCAAAAATCCCCACCTAAACATGAAGGATAATACAAGGTGTGGCAATAAAGAACCCGGATTACTTTTATGACTCATTTCCGGCCACGTCATTGACGAAGAGGAGGGTAGGGCATTGACCCTTGGACTTCCCTCTACCGTCACACAAAGTTTCATTCACGTGCATCGGTTAGTCTGGCCGCGACCATTGTTAGAAGCGGATCGTGTTTCTGAGCTCCGTCGGAATAATGCTGAGTGCTAATGCAGAACAACGTGCTAACATCAAATTCCTCACAAAACTTGGAAAATCTGCCACTGAAACTTACAATTTGTTGACAGAAGTATATGGTGATCAGTGTCTATCTCGCACGCAAGTTTTCGAGTGGTTTAAGAAGTTTATGGAGG
>NW_019718027.1:50450-99334 GCF_002891405.2 Cryptotermes secundus | reverse complement strand
TCCCAAAAATCAAGTCTGCGCTGAAAGGGACCAGGTTCGAGTCCGTGGATGCAGTGAAAGCAAAAGCGACGCAACTCTTGAAGAGCATAACACAAGATGACCTGCAGCACTGCTTCCAACAGTGGAAAATTCGCATGGAGCGGTGTAGGGATCGGGGAGGGGACTACATTGAAGGGGATAACATTTCGACTGTCTGATTTTTTTTTAATAAAGGGTTAGAGCATGAATCCGGTTTCTTTATTGCCACACCTTGTATAATATAATAATATAAATAATAGAATTCCACTCTAACAACAAGCTTTACAGCACTCATGCTCCCGCACTGTTGAAGGCTCCAAGGTGAAATAAACTGCGGTTATGGCTTCGATTCCTGATGAGGTCACTGGATTTTTAAATTGACCTAATCCATTCAGCCGCACTATGGCCTGGGTGCTGACAGTCTCTAACAGAAATGAGTACCGGGAATCTTCCTGGAAGTAAAGGGCTGCCGGCCTATAGGGCTGATGACCTCACCGCCATCTGTGAGCCGAATGTCCAGAAAATGTGGGAGCCTCAATGTCTCAACCCTATGGGCCTCCATGACATGTTACAGTGATAACTTTACCTTTATTAGTAGTATATAGGAAGTAATCTACATGTCCCAATTGTGAATGAACAAAGAAATCACACATGTAATCATGAAGTTGGCATATATTGTGGGTAACTTGAGCAAAGATGATGCACAACATTAGGCGATGTGCAGCAATGGTGTATTGTGGAAATAAAATAGATCTGAGAGTATGTCATGCCATGAGTAGGCACCTTCACAGAAGCAGACCTAAGTGTTCAATGAGATCTCTGGATCCCACTGTATAAAAAAAATATAAGTTTCTACATAATGATGTATCAACCTACATTACTCTGATGATAAAATACGCCCTCAATGATGTTCTAGACATAGAGTAATATAATAATAAAGCTGTTGCTTAGCAACTACAACATTTAATATAAATCCAAAATATGGCACTTACTTCAGGCTGTCATTATGAGTCTTATACTCTAGCACTGTATTTGGTGGCAAGTTAAGAACTCTTCGGAATGTATCCCGTATTCTTGCTGTTGTTGATGAATCTGATGCTGTCTTATTCCAAACAGATATTATATCCTCCTGTGAACATTAAAAATTTCAAATAATACCGAGTATTAAATAATCTAGACACGTTTCAGAAGCTCAAAGGGAGGAGAGCACTATATATAATAACAACAGTACCACCACCCACCCCCACCCATGCCCACTACTGGGGGCAGCAGCAGTAATCATAACCTAGCTGCCAGGTAGTAGGGCCACTTTTTAACATGTTCTAATCCCACCATCCAGTACACTGTTTCACAGTTTCCTGAGTGATGTGATTTGGATCCTTTTTAATAGCTCTGGATGTTTGTTTCCTTAAATTCTGTCGACATGTGAAACCAATTAATTTTATATTTCAAAATGTTATAGCATAGGTTTTGTTTCTGAAGTTTCAATCTATGATACAATCAACTGTACTGGAAGTTCTCAAATCATATTCACATTGTTTAAGAAACTTCTATCTGAAATCTTTATAACACAATGACTCCCATGCGAACAATCATAATTCTCGCTATCCCAATATTATCCTCCAACGAGGACAAGGCAAGGCAGTTAAGGTCCACCGATGTGGACTGAATTAATTTTATCCCAAATTATATGTTACATAACTTAAACATGACAAGACATACAGATGTTTTCATTTTAACAAACTTTACTTATTCCATGTATAAAAAATATGCACAAGTGAAAGTTAGCAAAACCTCTCTTAGGCCTCTACCCTTTGTGAAAATTTATGAAATTCATTTCATCTACCCCTTTATAAGGACTGAACCACTGGTGTAGAATTTGCTCACCTGATATCGAATTGACACAACAGCACCACATATCTCTTCTCCAACCATGAACTGCTCTCCCAGCATTGCCAGAACTAGGTTCTCCCAACAACGTGACGCTAAACCTTTCCTCAGTCGCAATATCAATTTTCCCCCTCTCTGATTTGCTTCATCCTAAACCAAAAGAGTGAAGCCACAGCTGGTAACAAAGCTGACAGTACAATCACAAATACATGAACATACCTCAGTAGAATGTCTGATAAACAGTCATAGCCAGTGGTCATAAATACTGTCCCTGTATCACTTGGAGAACATTAGACAGGAAAACCAATATATGCGTACACTGACTAATATCTGGGGACACCTTTGGTTTACTGATACAGCCCCTGTCTGACAAGTACCCAGTCTCCCAAACCCTTTCCTCATACTACTGGAACAAATCCACTTATCAGCATCAGTCATTAACAAAACAACACACCACCTAGCATTTAGGAAAGCATACTGATCAATCTAGCATGTACAAAAATACATGAACCAGCCAGCTAGCACCTAGGAGAGCACAGTAACCAATCTAGCATGTCACATGTTAGTGACTTGACACAGTGTGGACAGTCATTCTTGGTTCTGGGCCCTGTGGGACCCATGACTATATATCTCTGACTGTCCTAGTTGGGTCACGTAAACTGCTGATGACCCTTGCCAGCAGTCATTCTTGGCTCCAGGTCCTGACGGACTCATGAACATATTCTTCTGTCTCAGAACTCTGGGAATCATGCAACTCTCTGATCATGTGCTCAGTGAAGCACACAGATGGATCTGGACATATAGCGAATGAAATGCATTACTAAATGCAAGCTTCTCAAAAATGCAACCTGGTTTGGTAAATCGTTTATGGTTTAGGAGTTATGGCCATTTGTTTATAATAAATGCAGCTGATTCAATTTCATTGTTTAGTGGATGATGCAATACCATAGGCAAGCTGCCAGCATATGTCACACACTGATAAGATGTCCGGTGATAATAGTCATGCTGCATATATGAGACAGTACAAAAAAAGAAGAAGTTACTGTGACTGTCATCAAATCTAGAAGAATAAAATGGCCAGGATATGTTTTGAGAATGGAAAGCAGCAGGGTACCACAAAAAATTCTGGATGACAGACCTGTTGGGAAAAGAAGCACTGGGAGACCGAGAATATGATGAGAGCATGAGGCTGTGAATGAGTATAGAAATATGGGAGTAAGGCAATGGAGAAAGAAGGCTAAAGATAGAAAAGAATGGACAGAAATAGGGAGTTAGGCAAAGGTTAAATTTAAAATGACCATATGGCTGAATATGGAGGAGGATGAAGAAGAAACATAATTGAGATATTGATTTTAAAGAAGGGAGCAAAAATTATAAAATTAAGGGACTTAGTGACAAATTTAAATGTCCCGGGGAATTTAATGCGCCACTGAGGGAAAGATAAGAACATGGAAAAGAAACACTTTACTGGTTAAAGCAACCAGTACTATCGAAAGCCACTATATTTGATTTATGTTTCTCACAGCAGTGAGTATGAAGAGTACGTATGGCCTTCTGGGTTACAATGCGGTGTATTTCAGAGCCGACCTTGCTGCCTGCTTCTCCTGCCTACTTGCTTGGCTTATTCTTTGCTCCTGAAAATGGAGGCAAAATATTTCTCCAAAACAATGGGCTCTCTCCAAAATTACACAGTATTACAACCCAGAAGGTTGTACCCTTCAAAAGTGCTTTACATCATACAGCTTATAAGATGAAAGTGGGCCAGAAATGGGCAACGCCAAACTCACCTCCCACATGGGTTTGATTCCAATTTTGAACAGGTGGAAATCACTATGACTCTGTAGATCTGATGGCCTCACTAGGTGACTATACAAGGCCCAGAACTGTTCCACAGAGGCAAACCGTCCTATCAGCTTCAGATTTTGATCATAATTTTGCAGAGAAGCTTGCTTTCCTGGAGACCGCCGACTGAACCATAAGCAATATGCATACTGCAACTTATGCTCCCATGCTGGCACATCTATTGGAGCCTGGAACACAAGCAGTGAGTGGTATGTCACTTCATATACCTACATAGGTAATTATTAAACATCTGAATGAATGAATGGATGAATGGAGGGTGGGCCATCATCCATGCACCAAGACAATCAGTGATCTATTGTGCATCGAGTACAATCCTACACTTCAAATGAAGCATAGTACCTCACTTAAAGGAGCGTCTGGTTAGTCACCTGGTTGCATAAAGTAATGTCACAGGTGATAAAATCTTAAATAAGCCATAGCTTCACAATGATATACGATATGTGAGGTGTTTAATCTTTTCTGAGGCACCTCACACAAGTGGGATTGTTAGTTAATTGAAATTTAAAAAGGTCTCCTATCACATAACAGCGTCCTGTAAATAGCCCTATGACCCATCTTAGATGGTTCCTAATTAGTTTCATTTCAATATGTCTCAAAATTATCACAAAACTTCCTAAGTTATCCAACATGTAAAACTATTTGACCATTCACCATGCACTTCTACCACAGTGGAATATTCAAGCTTGTGTAGCACTGACAGAAAATATGTATAATGTTCTTGGGGTTTCAATGGAATAATGACTGGACATCTGCAATAACTGGAGATATTATCTCTTTTTGTATGCATACCTTTGCTTTAATATTTAATAAATGTGCTGATGGCTTCCAGTGCTGCCTATGTATGAGGGACAACCAGTAAACAGGTCAAAATGGATATAAAACATGTGATATTAGAACCTGGAAAAAATGTATTTCTTGATATATCCTCCAGCAACATGATACATTTGTTCCATCACTTTACCAGTGCACTGAAACCCGCAGCATGGAAGTCTTTTGACTGTCGTTTCAGTCACTTCCACACATTTCTTTCAACCTCTTCATCACTAGTAAAACATCTGACACCAAGGTGGAACCACTTCACACAACAAACACTTCCTACCACAAACAGGAAACATTTCTTCATTAATATCCTTTGCATTTAGTTCTTTTGGCCACAAAACACACACAAAAGAATGCTGCTCTTCAGTCATACACTCGAGAATGGTCACCATTTTGACTACCAAAACCAGCCTCTGAACATGCCTGTGTGCATCTGCTACCTAGACTGTCATGAAGCTGGACTGTGCTGCTACCTAGTGATACACACAGAAAACCTAATACATCCATTACAGCTGTTTTACTTCCATTTGTGATCTATTTATTGACTCTCCTTTGTACTTATATATAATATGGTGTCCTAGGTTGTAATGCTCTGTAGTTCAGAGAAAGCGTCACATTTCAAAGTAACATACCACCTCCATTTTCAGGGTTGAAGAGTAATCCATGCAAGAAACCAGGCTGATCTAAAGGATTTTATGGATAAGGCTCAGCTTGTAACCAGCTTCTGGCTTACTCTTTGGCCTTGGAGAGGGAGACGATATGTTCCTCCAAACTACTGGTTGACTTTCACTCAACTACATGATATTATATTTAAGATTACAGAAATCTCCATAGCCACTGCTGTGGGAACCTCAAATCCAAGAAAAATACTTGTACTTTAAAAACTTGGGAATTCTCCCCCCCCCCCAAAAAAAACCACAGTGACACTTCAAGTCATCTATCACATATGACTATTTCAGTAACACATTCATAACAAAGGAACACTACTTACCAAAGACTCCTTTTCTGCTTTCTGGAGATCTTTGTTACTGACTTCCTCTTCACCACTGTCATCACTGCTTTTCAACCTAAACAAAATTACACTGACAGTTTGGAGATAAATCACAAAGTTCTGCCAGTAACTTGGGCCCACAGACACACTCAAAAATCTTCTACAGATTTGACTGGTATCAAGAAAGTCATATACTCAAGAAGAAACATTACTGCAAATGTTCAAGAAGCTTCATCCTGGGAAGTAAACCATCTGTTTTTTTTTCTACTGCACCAAAAGATGATTTTGCTTTCCATTAAATGATGGGTAACAATGCAGGATAGCTACATTGCCCACATCACCCAACCTAGCTTTCAGCCATGCATATTTTCAAGTTTTTGTACAATAATGGGACGATGCTATTACGAAAACAGGCGCTTATACATTCATGGCTGGATCACACATTTTTTGGACAAATGTTATGGCCTTTCTTACAAGATGTATTGAGGAAAAAAATCAGAACACAGAAATTGACATTTCAGTCTTTGGTGGCCAACACTCTTTGATTGATTACAAAATGGGTGACTTGGCTGAACAACCTCAGCCAGTAAAGACTCCAAATGGTGACACATGGGGTCTTTGTGCTTTTTATTATGCCACTTGTTTATGACATTGATGACATCAGGAGTAATATGATGGCAGCTCTGAAGGCCATTCCACAAAAACAGTTCCAAAGTGTTTTGAAAGGTGACTAGGTGCTGGCATCAGTGCATAGCTTTCCAAAGTGAGTACTTTGAAGGCAACCACAGTGATATTCAGCAATGAGGTATGCAGCACTTTCACTGCGATGACTTTGCGAACTTTACTGTCAGACCATGTAAAGACTACCTACTGTCAGTATTTCTTCTTTCTGTCAACTTAATTTACATTGTCAGTTATGTACAGTACAGAGCCCTGATTGGATTGATGATCATTATGGAGAGGATGTGGAAGGAAGAGGTCAAAGCCTAATGGAGACAGGTCCAGCATTTTCCAGAAGCAACAGGAAAGAAAAATATATAAAAAGACCTCAATCTGGGTTCCTGGCATTCTGGCAGAAATTCGAAACGGGTACCTTCTTCATAAGAGTTTGGAACGTTACCACTACACCAGCCAGCTCTGTGACATCAGGCTAAAATAAACCACTAGGAATAAGTATCTGTTTGTTGGGCACGTACACTGAAGCATTAAATAATGCTGCCACTCTCATTTTACTGAAGTGCCATGAAGTTCAACTGACATAAAAAAAAAAACTTATTTCCCTGATCACAATCTGGAAAACTAAGAACTATACGAGAAAACGAGATCTTGCAAGTTACTAGGTAATGTCTCGTTCATATTTATGCATTAGAAATGAAATGCAGTGTGTTTGGTGAGTAGTGTTTAAAGGTCCCATAGGCCTTTCCTTACCAAAGGTTGGTTATGTGCGTTACACAAACAGGTACAACTTCTCAGATCATTTATGCAACCACATACCGCAAGGATAAAGTAATACAACCATACTACAATAAACTTACGCATCGAATTTGTTCGACATTTTGTGTAATACTTGATTAACCTTAATTGCAAAAACACAAACTTAAATTAAAAAAAAAAAAATTTGCAACGAAAAATCACAGACAACATCCGACAACTGCCACCGTCCCCCGCCCCCCTTTCGGTTTACTTTCGAGCGATGGATCGCAACGATCGTAACCACCGTAGTCATCGTGGTAGTATCCACACGTGTCAAGAGTTGCAACACTACCACGTTGAATCACCTACTTATTGCAACCACGGATTTACATAGCCCCATACATCGCAACACGGATCAATTCTCACGCATTACGTACAGTCAGGTTGCCAAATGTCAAAACGTAAATATGTTGAATGCCTAAAGTGCCGTCTACACGCTCAGTTTGTTGATACATTTTTGACTGCACAAACCTGAACTGCAAATTTGGCTGGATTGTGTGGTCATTTCGATTAGCGCAAACTAGAAAGAATGCCATAAGCCAACATTTGTCAACCTGTGGTCCGCAAGCAGACTTAAAGTATTTTAATTGATTCCATTATGTTGCCAGGGAGAAGCAAACTCTTCTTTCAGATAGAACAAATCATGGGATAGTCATTACCACACATATTAAGGGCATTTCCAAAAATTCTAACATACCGATGACCACTTCAAGGTTAGGATGATTTTCGAAACTAAATATACTCCATGTGACACTGACTAAAACCAGGCCTGTAAGAGATGCACAGTAGATGAGCACTGTGTGTACAGCTATGACTGTTGCAGATGTTACACTGGCTAAACAGCCAGAAATTTACAAGTATACAATAAGGAGTGCAAATTCAATGGAACACAATGTCTACTTGAAAAATCAAAATTTATCCAATGTGCACATGAAGGTGGACACAATATACATTGAAGAAAAGCCAAGGTTTCACAGATTGAACTGAACAATCCCTACATGAAATGCAAGAAATCACCTCATGTCTCTGGTAGCTCATCTGATCAATATTTAGATTATATGGGAATGTTCCATTTTTATATTGGTACTATATAATTGTCTCATTTACTCAATACTTGTCAATATTAATTTATTTGCTGTTAGGTCCCCTTTGGTATCCAGGAAATTTTGTCTGCTTGAATCTCAATCCCCCGTATTCACTGGATCTACATGTGTATGTCTTTGTCTTATCTGTGATTTAAAAAGGTTAACGGATTATGTACTAGCATTGATTTTACACTATCTATAATTGTCCTTAGCATTTTACTCTAAATTAGCTTCTATTTTATTCAGTCTCTGGCTATATGGACTGTGGCCTTTATATTATATTATGCCATATGTGCAAGGCCTCATGTACGTGGCGTTTTAAATTTTTGCCTTAACTCCTGCACTGTTAACCTTTACATGCTGGCCTTTTGAAATGGTGATAGCTTGAGCTGGCCAGAGTTTAAATGCCTGTTGTTGCTCTGTGTTTAAATGTCCATTTCTGTTAGGGCACTTGCACTGTATTTGAAAATGCTGTATCTAATACAATTTTTATGATAAATGAATGGAACTGACTTTGTTTTTATCAGCGAAGAACACAGTGTCACTCACATACTACAACGTAAGATTTGAAAATGTGTAGAAGAAAGTTATAAACTATTCTTAATTTTTTTCTTGTAATTTTGTTGCATACTGTAAAAATAGTTTCCCACTTCTTCACATAGTAGTTATGCATTATAAAATCACTCCTGCTTGTAACACTTGAAATATTTTCACACTTTCTGGTGCCATAAAAGAGTTGGAAGCAATAAAGTAATTTGGTTCTCTGCTGGTAAGTTTCACATCTTTGTTGCACTCTTCAGATATTCAGCCTTTGACTAAAGGATAGAAAAGTAAAAACACTGCCTTTCAAAAAAGGCTACAGGAAATACTCATGGTTCCCTGCTTCAGTGCCAAGCCCTGCCTTTGCAGCTGCAAGAGAATATTGCCCTTTTTATGGTTGCATCCAAATGCTGCACCACAGTTAAGATACAGAGTGCATTCGGTTTTCTGTGAGTTCATAGTGAATTTGAATTATGTAGTTTCATTTTATCATACAATGGCAATGAGACGTTTGGAAGATGATGAAACTGAAAGGCAGTGTGCTTTCTTGGTTGCTTCAAGGAGTATTACACAAAGGCGAGATTCAGTTACATGACATGGGAGTTGAAGCCTGTATATACATTGGGAAGATAACAAAAAAATGTGCATATGTTGAATTTTACTATATTTAAAAATAAATATTTAGGATTGTGCATACAAGGTGTGGCAATAAAGAACCCGGATTACTTTTATGACTCATTTCCGGCCACGTCATTGACGAAGAGGAGGGTAGGGCATTGACCCTTGGACTTCCCTCTACCGTCACACAAAGTTTCATTCACGTGCATCGGTTAGTCTGGCCGCGACCATTGTTAGAAGCGGATCGTGTTTCTGAGCTCCGTCGGAATAATGCTGAGTGCTAATGCAGAACAACGTGCTAACATCAAATTCCTCACAAAACTTGGAAAATCTGCCACTGAAACTTACAATTTGTTGACAGAAGTATATGGTGATCAGTGTCTATCTCGCACGCAAGTTTTCGAGTGGTTTAAGAAGTTTATGGAGGGTAGGAAAAACGTCGGGAACGATCCAAAATCGGGCCGTCCTCCCACTGCGAAAACTCCAGAGAATGTGGAGAAGGTCGCTAGAATTGTTCGAAGAGATCGTCGACTGAGCATTCGAGCAATTTCTGAACTTACGAACATCAATAAGGAAAGTGTTAGACAGATTTTGCACGACGATCTGGGCATGAAAAAGGTGTGTGCTAAAGTGGTGCCAAAAATCCTTACCCCCCAGCAAAAGGAACATCGAGTGAATTGCTGTGTTGACACTCTTGAAAACATTGAAAATGATCCTGATTTCTTCCAAAACGTAATTACGTGTGACGAAACTTGGATTCTTCAATATGATCCAGAGACTAAGCGACAATCCATGCATTGGAAGAGCCCCAAATCCCCTAGGAAGAAGAAAGCGCGCATGAGCAAGTCCAAATTCAAAGCAATGATGATTGTTTTTTTCGATATCCGGGGGGTAATCTACATTGATTGGGTGCCTGAAGGTCAGACTGTCAATCAGGTTTATTATAAAAATGTTTTGACGTACCTCCGTGAACGTGTGCGACGAAGGAGACCAGACATGTGGAAGAATGCCTCATGGGTTCTTCATCACGACAACGCGCCAGCACACAACGCGCTATCTGTGAAGAGGTATTTGGCAAAAAACAACATTCCAGTGATGGAACATCCACCGTATTCTCCGGACCTAGCACCGTGCGACTTTTTTCTCTTCCCAAAAATCAAGTCTGCGCTGAAAGGGACCAGGTTCGAGTCCGTGGATGCAGTGAAAGCAAAAGCGACGCAACTCTTGAAGAGCATAACACAAGATGACCTGCAGCACTGCTTCCAACAGTGGAAAATTCGCATGGAGCGGTGTAGGGATCGGGGAGGGGACTACATTGAAGGGGATAACATTTCGACTGTCTGATTTTTTTTTAATAAAGGGTTAGAGCATGAATCCGGTTTCTTTATTGCCACACCTTGTACACTTCTACTAGCAGCATGTGCACCAGCTTCCACTAGCATGTTTAAATACCTGAATGCACAAACTGGGGTAATTTGGCTATGACGACCATACTCAGCAGTATACTGATCAGGGCACTTTGTAACATTAAAGGTTAATGTTGTGTTTAGTTTATATTTCCTGCCTTGTGTTGGCTCTACTGTACAAAGGTAGAGCCTAGCTCTATCAATTAGGTTCAACTGAGCAGGCTTCATGCCTGAGGATGAAGGCAGAGTGTAGTCAGGATAATGGATAATGTCCAGAAAGATGACAATTGTATTGTTAAGTTCAGAGATGTATGCCTAGTATAACAATGCTGAGGCCTTTTATTGACTTCTAAAACCATAAGACTTACAGAAAAACTCTACTGGGCATACAGTGTGTTTCAGTTTGGTCTGCATTTTTATTTTAAACATTCTTCACTCCAATAAATAATTATCAAAATTATGCTAAATATGCCTGCAAAAATAAACGCAGGTCCTCACATAGAGTGTCCATTATATCTCTCAGATTTGAATCAAAATTGGAATGTGCTGAAAAATTTAAATAATACTCCCCAATATAAAATTCAATAAAAACCTGTTCAATTCTTTAGTTTTTCATGAATATGGATGGAATGATTTTTAACAGGCACTCTGCAGGGATGAGAATGCACCTGAAAAGTTAACAGAACCTCATTTATAACTTGCATAAAGATTTTGAAATTAATTTTCCCTCAAGTACAAGTGACATTTGAACAGTGAACATGTTTAAGTTCAAAAGATGCTGATGTATCTGCATTTGTCATACAAATGACTAACTGGAGTATGATCTAGTACGTTTAACACCATATGGTTCTGTTGAAGTTCAATTACATTTTAGGGGGGGTTAATCACCTCAACCTTCAGAGTCAAAGAGTAGTTAGTTAGTTAGTTAGTTATTGGAGAGGGTGGGTTTCCCCATGCACTTAGACCTGTATTGGTCCATTGTGCTTCCCTCTATGATTTCTACCAGTCTCTATATCCGACCGGTACTGGTGCTTACCATCAGGCCCACCCAGCCAGCGAGACCGGCTCTACTAGCTAAGAGGTATCTATAATGCTTCCCCCATCTACCAGAGGTATTAGAGACTGCTGTTGGGCGGGAAACGTCCAAATTTGGCTCAGTGACCTCCTTTGGAGATATGAGGTTCTTTTACGTGCCATAAAGCTACGACAAGGGACCCACGGCTTAAAGTCCCTCCCGGAGGACTTATTCCCTGAATTTTTCTGCCCTTAAAAATTCAACGAACTCCGCCGGGTATTTGAACCCGCGTACTATGAGTCATGAGGTGGGAACATTACCTCTAGACTATGGAGGCTGCTGAGTCAAAGAGTAAGGCAAGAAACAACAGGTTGTTACCTGTTAGTTGCTGGTTTCTTGCCTGGGTTACTCTCTGACACTTAAGATAGAGGTGATACAGTCCTCTGAAAGGTCAGTAGATTTCCACCAAACTATATGGTGTTATAAATCCAGAAGACTGCACTGTTCAGGAGACACTGGTTGTAACAATTTCAAGACAATCAAACACACTGCATGTACTGGCACACACTGCCCACCAGTCTTTTGCAGTCTCTCACACTGGTCAAAACCCATGCTTAGTTCAGTCATGACAGTCACTTTACTGTTGTGTGAGAATAAATCTGTTAAAAAATTCTGTAATCACATGTACTGCTCATGTTTGTTAGGCCTAGGATAACGAGATAACACAGAGTACAACAATCTTTATGGCTCTGACTTGTTCAAGCAGGCATATAATTCACCCACCTCAGATTTAGTGCACTGACTTTGCATTTCATTAAAAAGTTTCCATTCTCACACCCCTCTACCAGTTTCTATTCAAGGGCAATAACTGGCTCCACTACTGAAACATCGATGATCAATGAAATAATAACTAAAATTTCACTAAACATGAATTAANCTTCACCTGAGGACGAAAACAGATCCAGTTTCCGAAACGTCGTGTTTTTATTTGTTATCTTAAAAACCAGGACGATGGATAAAGTCCAAAAACCCAACATATCAGTGTGTTATACAGCATCGTCAGAATCCTATAGTAAAAACAGAACTACTGTAGTACAGAATTCCAGTCATTTAAATCTCACTATTTCAGGAAATTTCGTTCATCCATTCTTTTGTGAAACAAATGTTTACACGAAGAATGCTGTCGTTTGGGATGAGATGCTGTGCAGATATTTTGTTAACATTCTTCATAGTTACCGCCATGAAAACCTTAAATCTTACAAATGTTTACATATTTATTATTGTTAAACTTGCACTGACTCTAAATGGAAAACTATGTTCAAACACTTTTTTCTACTCCACAGCGTTCCTGATTAGCTTTGGGGTTTACCCAGCCTACTGTCCAGTGGGTAGGGGGCACGCGGTAGCGTAGTGGTTGAGGAGCTATGCTACAAGCCAGAAGGTCGCGGGTTCAAGTCCTGATGAGGTCAATGGATTTTTTTCAGTTAACCTAATCCTTCCAGCTGCACTAGGCCCTGGGGTTTACTCAGCCTCTAACAGAAATGAGTTCAGGAATTAATTAAATAATTTTCCTGGAGAGTAAGCGCGGTCGGCGCGTAGGGCTGACAACCTTACCGCCATCTTTGAGCCGACTGTCTAGACAATGTGGGACCCTCAAGGTCTCACAATCCTATGGGCCTTCAGGGCCTGGTACGGGGATAGCTTTACTTTTTTTTTTACTTTTTACTGTCCAGTGGGTACTGGGGGCTTTTCCCCTATGGTTAAAGTGGCTGGGGTGTGAAGCTGTTCACTTACTTGCATCTAGTGCCAAGGTCAACAATGCTGGAGCTGTACCTCCACTAACCCATAAATTTTCATGGTGTGGTGCTAAATTAAATGTGCACAGGGACAATTTGACTCTACCATGTTTAAACACTTACAAATCAACTGCAATATATACTGATTACCTGACAAACATATTTAACAAAAGATGTACCCTAGCAAACAGGGGATGCAGGGATGGAAACAAAATGTGGCTTATATACCCCACAATATAGTAACAGATATTAATTCATTGGGGGGGAGGATAACTTGAGCTGGCTGCCTGGCACTAAATAGAAAATGGTGAGCAGAAATGGTTACATCACCACCTACTTCCAAATCTAGTCCACAGCAAGTTTGGTAGGGATAATATGGTCCACCACCTGATATAATTCTCCATCCATAGATAACATTTACCATTCCATTATATTCTGAGCCACCCTTCATGTGATGCACTGAACATTTGGGGGTACCGTTCTTTCAGGCACTTTCATACCCTTACAACTGAAGATAATGCCACAACTTCTATGTAAACATCACTCTATACAATACTATAAAACTGTACAGAAAACTGATTAGTATAAGCTACATTATGGATAGATGAGAAATTATCTTATTCCTTAAAAACACACAAAAAAAAAGCTCTGTGGCTTTAGTCCGCAAGTGAACTATACCAACTGAGCGACCGATGCTTGTTGGCGAAGTTAGTGCCAACTTTAGCAGATAGAGGGTGTCACGTGGTCAGCGCAACGGATCCCCATGGCTGTTAATTTCAGTTTCCTAGACAAACATAACGTGATCATTAAATGCAATAAGGCATTGAAAATTACTGTCTTATGGGATATGATGATATATTATCTGGTAGATTTTTACCAACATTTTGGAGAAGCTGTTGCCTCCATTTTCTACTCCGAAGATAGAGGCTACAGTTTCATCCAAAAACATTGGTAATGATCTAGAAAATACATAGCATCACATCCCACAAGACATTTATCTATAAGTTACTGCCATAAGAATCTAATATTTCACAATATTCACAGCTATTTATATTAGAAAATGTTGTCTATAAGGGTGTTCCAACTTATGGTTAGTTTAGTGTTTACTAAATGCTACATTCTTGTGGGGCTGGTCTGGGCCTGGAGTTGGCACAAGTTTTCACTGTCTTCATTCAGGCGACAAGACCTCTCTGATGTAGGAGACTCGATGCAATGAGCACTGCAGTCACCATTAACAGTGTCCCATCTCATTCCCACTTCCTCATAACCTGGCTCCAGATGACTGCATGTTAGCTGCTTCACATCTGCACCAGCAACAGAAAAGTCATTGCAATCATTAACCTTCTCATATCCTGATGAGGTACCATCTGAGTCTCTTGTTTCATTGTGTAACCTCTCATATGGTGGGTCACATGGCAAATCAAAGTAACTGACACTCTCATAGTTTGGATCATCTGTCATGAGAGACACCACATCCTGTCCTTCACTTGACATGCTTTCATAATTTGGTTCTCCTGTATCATCAGATGGATCTCTGTTCCTGTCAACACATGCATAGTCAGGCTCTGGCCCACTGCATGTTTCAGCATCACTTGACCCTTTCGAGTGCAATCTCTCATAGCCAGATTGTGCACCAACCATTTTCTTGTCATTGCTCCTCTTGGCTCCATTGCATTTGACTTCTTCATAGCCAGGGTCATGCTCTTCGCTGCTGACACTGTGTAGGTTTGTGGCATGATTTTCCATGTCCCTTCCACTATGAGATCTAACCTGCTCATATGATGGTACACTACTGCCCTTAGCTACACATGCATAGTATGTGTCTGTTCCTTCACTCAGAGAGCCACAGTTGTTATTTACACTTACATACCTCACTTCCTGCATAACAGACCTCACTTGCTCATACCCTGGGTCCAACCTATCAAAAGAATGGGGCCCTGATTCTCTGTACAAATGGATATCCTGTACTGATCCAGACCTGAACTCCATACACCCTGGGTCAAGCCTATCATAAGATTTGGGTCCTAATTCCACTTGTACTGCTTGCGACCCCACCTGCTCATATCCTACATCAATATTTAACCTACCTGGTGCTTCATTCCTGCCATTCTCAGGATGACTCTCACTGCCACACTGTTCAGTATGGACAAAATTCACCCTTGAGTTTGTAACTGAAGGATCCCTGGATTGAGGTCGGAGTTCCTCATAATTGGGATCACTATCTGAGAGATGTCGCTGCACCATTTCATAACCTGGGTCATGGTAAGAAGTATCAGTGCTGCTAGGTCCACCAAGGCTCTCATAACTTGGTTCTAGAGTATTAGTTGGATTTAGAAACTGATGAGATGGTGAACTGTGCAGCATCTCATACCCTGGGTCAACCACATTAGTGGCAGAACCAACAGCAGAATCATGATCTGAGCTGCATGCAGAGATTCTGTCTGCTTCTTGTTGAGTTTGTAGCTCTGGGGATCCCTGACTTGAGGTTGTGTCGATGGAAGCATGGCTCACATTGTCTGTATGCTCCAGTCTGTCTGGTCCTGGTTGCTGTCCTTGATCCATGTCTGGCCCAACACCCCGCTGCTTCTTCTTCATCACCTTTGCATACATTTCCTCAAGGTTGCGACTCACAGCCAGACCTGTGCTCTTTTTATCCACAGCAGCATACAGATCAGGGCTGCCAGCAGGAGGTGGAGGCAGAGGGGAGTTGGCCTGTCGTTTCTCGGGTTTTGGGGACCCAAGGTTTGCAACAGAACTAGCAGCACTGGATGATGAGGCTGCAAACCATGAGACATATAGCACGAATGAGAAACAGAGCAATGCATACAAAATGTGACAGAGTAATCTTCTGGAAAGTAACCATTACAAAGACAAAGCAGGCCTGAAAAATATTAACTTGCATCATAAGCAATTAAGTTGTGATGATATAAACTGGATTCAACTGTGTGAGATTTGAGGTTCTCACATCAGTGAATATGAAGATTAGTGGCCTTTTGAGGTGTGATGCCAAGTAGTCTGCTGGAAAGGTACCAATGTTTCAAATGAACATGCTTCCATCTTCAACTCTAAAAGTGGAAGTAGCATATTCCTCCAAAACATCCATATGTTTCTACCAGATTCTATGACATCGCCCAGAAGACTAATCCTGAATTCAACGCACTGAATATTCTATCTAATGGCAGGCTTTAATAGCAGTGCTGTTGAACCTTTATGATACATTACCAGAGTCTCTTTGTGCTGTGCTTTCTATAAACAGAAATTAAATTGGTAGGGCTATATATATGCATACACACACAATAAAGTGCATTTTGCTTATTACTTACTTCAAAATGTATTCAAGTAAATTTCTTTTAAACAACATATCTAGGTTATGACACCATGTAGTCTGGTAAGTGGATACCAATGTTTCAGATGAACATACTGTCTCCATCTTCAGGCTACTATTCCAAAGGCAGAGGAAGCTTGTCCCTCCAAAATGCTGATAACCATGTATCAGGCTACATGGTGTCATAACCTAGAGAATGACAAACAAAACCTTCACTGCTGTGACAAACTCATACCACAATCAAGCAATGCCTGGAAAATTTATTTGAAAATGATAAAAATACCTATTTTCTATCTTCAATTTTTTTTCCCCTTTGTAACACCCCCAAGCAATATATGTGACCAGAAAGTCTGAAAACTTGTCCTGATTCCTGATAGCCAAGTTTTGGAAATTAATACAGTTCCATAAAACTGGAACCATAGACATGGATAAAGCTCATAATGAAGAACTTCATAATTTGTGCCATTCACTTAATACTGTCAAACGTTAAATGGTGAGACCATGTGGCAACATGCAAAAATGAGAAATGTACATAAAATTCTGATTAGGGAACTTCAGGGAAGAGGCCATATCACAGCTGTAGGTAAATATAGAAGATCAAACTGGATGAATCAGAAACAGGACTGAAGGTGGGAGTATAATGAAGTGGCTGCTAAGGATACGTTTCAATACAGGGCTTTCGTGAAGAGTAATGAACCTCCAATTTGTTAATTAATTTCTTGACAGGTGAAGTCACTACCAACTTTTGAAACAAGATTCTGCACCATAAAGTTAGTTAAGATTACCATCTTCTGAGACATGATGCAGTGTTGTTTGGCAGATAGGTATCAAGATTTTGGAGGAAGTTCCACCCTGAAGTTGGAGTCATGAGGATCCTTTCAAAATGTTAGTATCTATCAGACTGCATGACATTACAGTTCAGAAGACCATAATCCTAATACCTACTGCCATCAGTACTTCAACTCCCATGACCATAATTAATTAATTCACATTCATTCACAAAATATGACACTCATAAACAAACTGCAGACTCTACTGACCTTGACGAGAATGAACCTGGGCAACATGTTTCAAACTGTCAACACTTGGAGGCTGTGGAGGATAGTGTGAGCTGTCAGCACTTGCTTCAGGAGTTACTTCCAATATTGCCAGAGGTTGTATTTGTGCATATGTTTCACTTCCGCTCGTGTACACCTGCCCTGGATCATCTATTGCAGCATACATCTCATCTGGAAACCACACAACTCAAAACTCAACTCCTGTCATCCCCCAACATGAGTGCTACTATTTCTTCACTGAAGATCACATTTACAAAAAGTCCACTGCAGTATCCATCTAGCACCGTCTCTGTGAATCCTTACTCTTTTATGAAAGAGAAGAAGGTCCATTCTTCACTCAGAATAAGGTTCCTTTCCTCGACACAATACCCACTATACAGTAATTAAACGTAAACAGTAACCCACTACCATGTGCAATGATCTTCATCATGCAGAGAAACTCAACTGATTGTCCATACCTTATGCATGACAGCATCTATGATAGCAGAAGTGACAGAAATGACAATATTAAGACAGAGAGTGCGAATGCTGGACAAATATATGGGTCTCACTTTTGTTATATTTTATCCACAGATGTCATATTTACAATTACAGCAGGATTTATTCAATGATACTCTTTATTTATATCTGGGTAGTGGAATGTTATAAGGAGTGTACAACGACAACTGGTTCATCATTACTTAAGGACTCTGAGCCTGCATAATCATCCCATAGCAACATGAAGTACATTTATGCTTATTTAACCCTTTCCGGTCGTTGCGATTAGAAAAATATCGGCAACCAGGTCGTCAGGGGTTTTTAAATGCCTGCCAAGCCACTAAATGAACTGTTTTGCTCTAAAAGTTGGTGCAACAAGGGCATAAAGTTAAAAAAACACACTCCTCTTAGCTCACATCTCGACATATAGCCTGCACAAGTGGAGTCTGAAAAGTAATGAGAATATTCACACTTCTCACTATCTGAGGATGCTGAGGTTTGGGCAGTGTTTTTTTAAGTAACACCCTTCATATACTATACATTTTTTGCACTGTTCCACCTACTTCTCAGTCATGTGCAGTACACCTTTCCCAGACAACCTGAATAAGGTAGTGGTGAATCTTTCTGTTTCCAAAGACTTGACTGCTGTTTCAATTTCAGGTCATAATGTCTTATCCAAGAATTACAAAGATGATTATGGACAATAAATATCAGGATTTTGTTCAACAAGGGTAATATTTCATTGGCAGACATCCACACACTTTCTTTTCTGCTCATCAGTGAGGCCATGAGGAACCCACATTGTGCACATTCGATTCATGTCTAATTCAACTGTAATGATGTGATGAACATTTTCCAATGATACATTTAAACTGTCAGACAATGCCCTTAATGACACTCTCCTGTCCTCCTTTAACAACTGTTCAGCATTATCAATATTCACATCTGTAACAGCAGTGACTGGTCTCCATTTTGAGTGTCATCATCCACCTTCTTATTTTCAACCTTTAAAATGCTTCCATCAACTACACACTGCAGCTTGGCTCACTGCTTCTGTTTCATATGCATTCTGTAACATCTCTTCACACATCTCTGCCTTAAAAAATATACCATTCTGCTCCACCACCGTTTTTTTAGAAGAGCTTGTACGAACACAAATGATGATCTTTGCGGCAGGAGTTAAACACAGCTGAGGAAGTAAGACAGCACATGCTTCACTTTGATCAAGGCCACTGAAGATGAGCAGTTTTGCCAATCTCACTTTGTTGAACTTCCCTTGTATATAACAGTGCAAGTCGACTGATCTTAAATATCTGTTAACTAACACTTCCTAATTATCTGGCATATAGAATATAAAAATTAGCTCACATCCTTTATCCTCATCCTCACCTGAATCATCGGACACAGTGGCATAATGAGAATCCACCAGCTCCTGGGTTCTGCTCCTCTGACTGACCATTCTGGTTTGTGCTTTTATATTTGCAAGTGGTTCTCTCACACTGATGCTTGTATAGCCCTCTACAATAAACAACACAGACAATGCAAAATGTAAGCTTGTAATTGTACAACAACTGTTAACACATTCTCAACAGGGGAAGAATAGAACTTGGGAGTACAAGCAAAGAAAGTATTAAGGAGAATACAGTCACAAAAATGAGTTGAATTAACTGATAAATAAAGAAAATTTCATGATTATTTCCAAATAATTTCCATTTGATTCACAAAATACTTTTTAGTATCTTGTCCTGCAATGACAATTACTTGTACTGTTAACTGCAGGACTTTGCGACAATTCTATAAAAAGTAAAAAAGAATGCCTTATGTAGAGGTTGCATCTGTTTGTCTCTTTGTCTGTGACCAATTATCAGGAGCTCAATCATCTTACAGATTGTATTAAAATTCAATATCAGAGATTTTCAGAATTACTGACTCATAATAGAACCTAGATTATGTGAGAACATAAATTAATTCTTTCTTGTACCCCAATAACTGCTTCACACAGTTTGCTGAAATTCAGTATAGAAGACTTCCAACAAACATTGTTGGGCAATTAAAATTTTCAGCCATATCAATCCATAATAAAGCCGTTTCCATAAGGCTGCAAATGGACTTTTCCATGCATCCCATAAACCTGTCCACAGACTCTGCTGAAGTCTCACACTGGCACCCTTAACTAATCTGCATTTCACTGTCCCATTTTAAGTTAAGTCTAATACACTTCAAAGAACTCTGCTAGTAATTTTGTACACTACATTATGGAGTACATCACTCCAAGGCTTATACAAGCTGCAACCAGCACAGTCAGGCCCAAGTTTATACTGTGTAGTATCCATAGTTATCACTCATTCATCAATGTTAATTGGGTCCATGAAGTGTCATCCATTAGCATTTTGTTGGTTAACAAACCTATTTTAATATCTGCTTTGCTTTTCATTGTATGACCCATACTTTCACTACTTTTTTAAAAAAGTTGCAAAATATGACTGAAAAACAGTGAACCCTGGTAAGATTGCACTTCCATACTACCCAAACAACTAGCTCACATGACTGAGCTTATAAACACTGCCAGTGCAGAAACGAGGAATGACAATTGTTTGGGCATTTGCGCATATTGTGGGAGTGCTGATGGATCAAACTGTCGATTAGTGGGGAATGACTGCATCTATAAAAGTATAAGGCTTGCAACTTGGCCTTCATTCTGCCTTAATATAGAAGTCACTGTTACCACGAGTTATGGATAAGAGTGCCAGGTAGCAGTGAGAAGTAGTTATACTTCAGTTGACATTGCAGTCTACACTTCTGCAGTGCTTTTACCGGTTCTCACGGTCTCTTCGCTTGCAGAATTCTTATATTTTTTCTTCTACCCTGAAGATGGAGGCGATACGTTCCTCCGAAACGTCGGTTAACACCACATATACACGGTGCCAAATCCCAGAAGACTGCTTTCTTCATAGTCACCGCCGTGAAAGCCTCAAATCTAACACAAATTCTATTCCTCAATTTTCTTGTGTTTCCATTATTTTGTTCACCTCCTGCATATGGTGATGGTGATGGTGATGGTGATGGTGAGGGTAACGGTAATAAATTTTCAGACAACATAACACATTGGAATTCAGTAGTTAGCCAAGAACTCACTGGAATCCTGAGAATCACCGCTGAAATTCACTTGTTGTTGCTGTGGTGGGTTCATCTCTGGAGTGGGGACTGGAGGAGTCATATACGGCAATTCCTGGTTGGCAGATATCTGACCTGCTATAGCTGTTGCTGCTTGGATGTCAGGCACTGAACCTGGCAGCAATGTTGCGGTTTGGGCCAACAGAAGAGAATTGTGGGAAGAGGACTTTCTTGTCCTTGGGGGAGGCACAGGATTGATGGAGGTTCCAGCTTGCTGACTAGATAAAGGCCTTGGAATGGTGTCACCACTTGTACTGGGACGCAATGACTGCAAATCTTCACTCCTGTGTACATACAAACACATATTCACTTGTGCAAATTAAAAGCTCTGGTTTTTCTTCATCTACTTGCAATCACAGAAAACTCTACTGTAGGATATAGTAAAATATTTGAAATACTTTGTGTGGGAGTTAATGCAGCAGCAATGAGAAGCACCTCAAAACTATTACTCTGCACTGATTCCTTACCTGTTTCTTTGCATCAGTGGGATTGTGATGCAAGATTACCCATCTTTCTCCTTCCTAATAGTGCATCCACTCATGACACTATGGGCTTGACCCCAACTAGCCTAGTGTTTAGAAGAGAACTCCAACAGCCTTGTGACAAACTGTCTGGGGAAGCCCTTAACAAGGAACGACCCACAAATGATCATGTGGCAAATTTCATGGACCATCTACATGACATCCACAATTATGCCCGCCAACACCAGAAGCTAGCCAGTGATCTGGTGATAAGTTATGACAACTGGTCAACTGCATGGGCTGCCACAAGGATGATAAAGTGTGGCTCCATTGCCCAACTGGAGAAAGAGGAATTTTGTGTGAATTTTGGATCTATGGAGATAAGTAGAACTTACTGAAACAAACAAGGTGAGATATGGATGCTAACTAAGTTCCTATTCTGCTTTTACCGGTTCTCACGGTTTCTTCCCTTACGGATTTCTTATATTTTTTCCTTCTACCCTGAAGATGGAGGCGATACATTCCTCCGAAACGTCGGTTAACACCACATATACACGGTGCCAAATCCCAGGAGGCTGCTTTCTTCATAGTCACCGCCGTGAAAGCCTCAAATCTTACAAGTTCCTATTTATTTAACATATATTCACGTGGAGTGTGAGTACAGATGAGATTTCGATTGTTAATCAGACTTACTGGGGTTTGGACTGGTAATCAGATTTACTGGATACTTTAATGCCCAACTCGTGGCTACACTTTACAAATCACTAGTCAGTCTTCACTGTGCCGCTTGGTAGCGGCTTCGAACAGTGGACATTCCCCTTCCTCTGGGTTCCTGAACTGTTTCCAGCCTCAGCTATTGCAACACTTATCTGACTGTCTCTCAACTGCACACCCACTCTCTCAACTTACTGACTGACTCTAGACTACTTAGTTTGCCAACTCATCTTTGTTGTATAGCCAGGGCATAGACCGTGTTGAAAAAACCTCTGCCATCAGTCCTTCTACTGTTGCGTCATGTAGCTATCGGTATGAACTGCACAGAGAACACCACTTCCAAGTTCCTATATTGTTACATGTTACGAAGCTGTTGCCTATCAGTGTGCGCATTTGCAGAGCTGTTCCCTAGCAATGGCTGTCTCTACTGGCTTCACAGTTCTTGGCTTGTCCAAATATACCACAATATTTAGAGATGATATTTTACTATCAGTGTCAAAAATAAGTAAGTGCCAGTATATTCGCTGTATTCATCCTATTGTGTTAGAAGTAACGTTTTACTTACTGCACAGAAGCTCGATGATTTCCATATCCATGTGTTAAGTCATACATGGCCCTGTCCAGCTCATTATTCACTCCAACCTGGGCATATGGGTGCTCACCTGAATAACACACACAACACATTATAACACAGTTAACTTCAGGCACATGTAATCAGGAATTCTGTGGTTTATACAGCTCCCCCCATACTGTCACAATTGTGAAATCACCAGGGAAAGCTGGTTCAGGCAGTAATAGTGCTGACACACTCATAATGTGCCAGGTTCAAATTCTAGCCATAACACAAACTATTCTGAGGTTTTTTGTGGTCTTTCTTAGTCTCTCCAGGCAAATGGCAGAAGAGTTCCTTCAAACAGGCCATGCCCACTTCCTTCCACATCTCTTGTAATTCATTACTCATTACTCATCTGATGCTACACAGTCCAGGCTACTGAAAGCATCAATCAATAAGTAAGTAGTGAAATCAAAGAGACCATGATGAGCTGAGTATGTAGTTAAGGATGTTGAGACAAGAAATGTTTACAGAATTTTGATGAGAAATCCTCCTGGGGGCTGCCTACTAGGAAGATCATGAAGGAGATAGGACGTTAACACACTGGTGACAGCTCACAAGAATCCTTGTACTTCCACAGTGGCTAGCACTGCATATTAAGATTGACTTACTGTTAAATAGAGCATTTCTGTCAATAAAAGCAGCTTTGATATTCCAAGAAGGTAGTTCTGCAGTATGGCTTGAGAGTGATAAGAGTTAAAGTATTATTTGGGAAATTAATCTGATGAAATTATTAATTCCTGCTCCTTCAATAACATCATATATAAATCACTATGATGTTTTTCTAATTTAGCCAATGATATTAAGTAAACATAAGTTTTTATTCATATAATGTATGAACCAACATTTACACCTGAGAATTCTTTCATACTGTAGTTTCATACAACTTCGACAGAGAACCTACCTGTAGGGAGTCTGGTATAATCTTATGTTTATTGTAAAATGCATAGTGTGTCATGTTCGGCTAATGTTATGGGAAGCGTGAACCATGTCAGCTAACACTTACTCCGTAGTCTGTCATATGGATGCTCCGCACTGAGACGTGCATATGGAGAAAAGCTGTCATCTGTCTGACTCAATGAACTGTGCTCACTGCTCTTGCTCTCGTCCTGCAGGGAGCGCTTTTTGTTGGCTCCAGAGGCTGTTCTTGTTGCTGAAATCAAGAGCACTATATTCAAAGCAAAAAGAACATTCTTCAGTGTATGGACTGCAATACACACACACACACACACACACACACATATATATATATATATATAACTTAGAAAAACTAATTCTCAGTTGTGATCTTGTGGTTTAATTTTGTGGGTTACTTTAGAACTGTCAGTAGTGACTGAAATGACGATATATGAATTGGAAAGGATTTGGAAGAGAGCAGTCATGGCCTAATCAAGATACTATCACAGCATCTATTGGGCCAAGCCATAGCTCAAGCGGTTAATCGCTGGCTTCCCACTGCAGTGGCCCAGGTTTGATCCCGGGTCTGGTCAAGTGGGATTTGTGGTGGACAAAGTGGCCGCACCGCACTTGCTGTTATGTAACATTGCGGTAAACACTTCTCTTCAACAATATAGGCTTTTTTCTGTGCATGGTTGGCATGTAGGCTATATTACGACAGAGACAGAACACATGACAGTATTTGAGTGTTGTATGTGCAGTGCTCAAGTCAGTTGTTGGAGTGAGGTCTCAGAGGTCAGTTAGACAGTTCTCAGTAGGAGACAGCCAAGGGAAGTTCGTAGTAGAAGAAGAACTAGAAGTCGGCGGCCTGTGAATTAGAAGACTTTGTGTGTGATGTGGTGCAGCGATATCTGGAGTGATCCCAGTGAGCTGTCAGTTGAAAGCCAGCCTGTGAAGAGCAGACTAGGAGGTTGGTGTGAAATGGCTGCCAACCTGGGTGTTAGTTGTTAGTAGTTAGTTGACAGCGGAGTTTTGAAACGGAGGCTGAGAAGAGATGGCACTATAGTTCAGCTGAGTAGGCAGTTCTGTACTGGAGGTTGTGAAGACAGAAACTGAGTGTGTGAAGCTGAAGAATCTCCACTGTTAGAAGCTGCTGCCAGGGAACCGATGATAAAGGCATATCAAGCTGGAAAATGGTTTAGCAGGTGCTGTGGTGATTTGTGATAGTGCTGTAACTGTTCATAGTTCTGAGTGGTGTGCATAAGTGGTCAATAAATCCATTCATCAATCCATAACCTGTCCAGAGTCACACCCATAAATCATGACAATATTTATTTATTTATTTGTAGTTTATTTCAAAACATTTTCTGTAACTTTGACTGTACAGTGTAAAATGACCGGATGATAGTGTATAGAGAACCGAAAAGAATATGGAAGTGATTGTGGCTTAATTTTAAGATACTATCCACAATTTGCATGGGGGACCGAGGAAATCCACAAAAATCCTAGTCAGAATAGTCAGTGTCACAGGCATAATTCAAACCTGGCATCTCAAGAATACAAATCATAAGTATTATTGCTTGAGATACCTACTTTTACTTTGTAATGATACTTTATCAAGTGCGTAAGTTATATACAATTTATATATATATACCATCATAATACATTGAATTGAAAAACATGTGGAAGTGACTGAAGCATATTTTGGAATATTAACTCAGGGGTTTTTTTAAAGGGACACAGAGAAACATAAGGAATCAGGCAAGACACCTCCAAGCTGAAATCTGAGTTATGGACTTCCTACAGCATTAACCATTGTGCTGTGATCTTTGATGAGAATCCTAATAAAAGGGTCCAAATATATCAGTATAGAATTAAAATGCAAAAAGGTAAAATTTAAGAAATTTGAAATACAAGAGTACTCAATAAATTAAAGTAACAATCCTACTATGACACTAACCTAAAAGTTGTGAAACATTCTTGTTCTCTTCAACAGTGGCATACAATTCAGAGTTAGTGTCGCCATTTGGTTCACTGTTCTCCCACACGGTGTCACCACTCTCCAGTCGGATCCTTTGTGAGTCAACTGGAATGTCTGGCAGACTTCTGTTCGCTGTGGCTGAAACCCTACAATCATGACATGCGATGTCAGTCATTTCACACACAGATGAACAAAGTCACAACGCAAAAAACCTCACGCAAGGAAAATTCTAGAGCATCATAAAGGTGCTAGTGTCAACATTATGCAAAAATGGAACCATAAACAGTTTCATCTTATAAGCAGTAATCATAAGCAGCAGTTGTGTAAAGGACACTGACAATAGTTCAATGCCATGTTCAATATCAGTTAAGTAGTTCAAGTATTAGAACAAGATTAGTTACATTATTTTAAGCAATAATTTCATACCAACTGTTGACTTGTAGTGGTTCAAGCACTGGGCCAATATACAATGTTGCGCACACACATGTAACTTAAATGGTAGTTTCACCTAATATTAAAATTAGAAGTAGCTGCATAACAAGATACTGGCTACAAGTAGTTGAAGAAGTACAGCCGACTCTCAGTTATTTGTGGCACTGGAGGGGATATGCAGAGTAAATAAATAAAACAACAGATAATCCAACAATATAGAAAGTATCTACACTATATTAAAAACTGAAAATCACTTACTGCTCATGCTACTGGTCACTATGCAGTGAAACAAATATGTTCCCACTAGACAAAAGCAGCCCTTGTTCAGTGGTATGAGGAAGAGGGAAAATCAAGAAAATGATAAAACTTAAATTTGCAACAAGATAAGAAGACGTACATTCTACTCCAAATCCTTGTAAGCATTACTGATATATATTACTGAATCAAATGCAATGGGCAACAAATAAATCAATCTATATGGATCTGAAACAGCTAAGGTTAAGGCACATAGCAGTTAATGTAGAGGTGTATGGCTGAGATTCTACTGTAGCTGTGAATGGGATAATCAGTAAAAGTAGACAAGACCACAATTTTATGTAGCATACAGGAAGCCCCCAACTTCCATAAGTTTGAGTTATAGGAATCCCTCGAAACATGGATACACAAGTAAAATTTGTGTTTACATGTTAGGCACTCCAAATTGTAGTCATTAGTATTGGATATACAAGGTTTACTGTGACATGATTACATGGTCCAGTGTGAGGCAACGGCTAGATATCCATGTTTTTGCAAAAATGGATACACATGCAACAATCAAAATCATTGTTGGAAAGTGTTTTATATGTGATCTGTGCCAAGGCTATATAAGTAGACCAGACCAAAAGCTCATGGCTGTTGGCAGGCAGTGATAGCAAGTGGTAGCCAGCAGCAGCCAGTCTTGGCTCAGAAATTACCAATTGCAGCAAAGGGTTAGGTGCAAGACATTCGCCATATAAGAGACTATAAGACATCGACACTTAGCATATGCATTATTACTTTGTATGAGTGAGGCTGTTACAGTTACTTGTAGTTATAAGTGTTCAGCAAATCCAATTACCAACCCAAATTCCATTGTCTAGTAGCTAACATGTAACAATACACTATGATATGGTATATGATACATTCTTATTGCACATATTTTTTAGCCTTAACTATCCATTAAAACAAACATATATGTAAACATATATTTAAGCACTGCTGGACTTACACAGAAACCTTTAGAATTAATTAACTGTGTAAGTTGGCTGACTTAAAGAAGTTCATGTATCAGGTTTATATAAAATATGAATGACAAGAAATTAAGGTAGTAACTTCACAACTTATTACAAGGGAGAGTCAGTAAATAGGTCATAAATGGATAGAAAATGTAAAATATTTTATATATGAATGTGGAAAGAAGATTTATTTCTTGACACTGATACACTTGTCCCATTGCTTTACCAGTGGGTCGAAACCCGCAGCACAGAAGTTTTTTCACTGTTGGCACAACCACTTCTGCACCTTTTCGCCATCAGTGAAATGTTTGACACCCAGATGTGAACCGCTTTATGTGACGAACACTTCACACCATAAACAGGAAAACATTTATTTATGAATATCCTTTGTACAGGGTCATTTTGCCCATAAAACGCTCACAACAGAATGCTGCTCTTCAAGCACAGTCACCATTCTGACTACTGTCACCAGCCTCTGAACATGCGAATGCATGTCTGCTACATGGACTGTGCTGCTACCTAGTGACACATGGGGAAAACCTATTATGTCCATTACAGCCGTTTTACTTCCATTTGTGACCTATTTACCGACTCTCCCTTGTACAATCAAAAGTGATGGTTTAATGTACAATATAAGCTACAAGAAGTTCAATTTCTAGCTGTGTGTAATACACTGGATTAAAGAACTTCAAGATAGAGGGTTCCCATGATGGTACCCTTACTAATAGTCCAGTAACAGTTTCACATAGATTAGCAAAAAGTGCTTCAAGTAGTAGTCTCTGGTAAGCTTATGCAATAGCTATGAGTAATTAATAAACTAGTTTTTATAGCTTCAAATATTACAAGCATAAGGGCATTTTTCACAAAAACATGGACGAAAATTTAAAATTATTCAATCCTACATGGAATCAAAAAGCCTGTACTTTACTCAATGAGCTATCATAGTTCACACAGTCATTAAGACAGCTACAGTATTTCCATTCTTAAATTCTTTAAATTTAAAATAAATAAAAGAAGAGGAAATGTTGCATCAACTAACAATGTTAAGACTAGAAGGAAAACTGTATCACTGAAACTGCACTGAATTACCAAAATTACTTTAAGATTCTACACTTTTTGGTTTTCCTCAGTCATTCAAATGAAAATGACCGAAAAGTATCTTCAGCTTATGAAAATGTATGTTAAAAGAAAATGTAAATCACCATATAAGTAAATTTGGTTTATTTTCTTATATTAAGTATTGTTTAAATCCTGTCATATTTGGGTCATACATGACAATCTCCAGGGAATACCAGATATTAAAGGAAACTTTACACTTCATACACAAATACAAAAGGCTAAATTATCTCAGTCCTAAGTTCCTTATGAAATGTTAAGTTCTTTGAAATGAGCCATTACTAGTGTAATTTCCTTAGTGTGTCATTTATTTATTCATTTTTTATTACCATTCATCAATCCATTCAGGTACATAACCACTGGATATAGGAACTGTCAGAAGATTACACTGATATATTATATAAGATTGTCTTAACATTTAAAAATTAAAATATATATAAGAAACTAATGAATGCAAACTATAATTACTGGGATACCCCAAGATCAACTTTATTATTCCTATCAAGATACTTTTCAACAGAATAAAAAGATTTGAGGCTTTCACGGCGGTGACTATGAAGAAAGCAGTCTTCTGGGATTTGGCACCGTGTATATGTGGTGTTAACCGACGTTTTGGAGGAACGTATCGCCTCCATCTTCAGGGTAGAAGGAAAAATATAAGAAATCCACAGGCAAAGAGACCGTGAGAACCGGTACAAGCATACAGTTCTCACGGTCTCTTCGCCTGCGGATTTCTTATATTTTTCCTTCTACCCTGAACATGCAGGTGACGCGTTCCTCCGAAACGTGGGTTAACACCACATATACACGGTGCCAAATCCCAGAAGACTGCTTTCTTCATCTTCCTCAATTTATGTTTAAATGTATTAATGTCATGTGCAACTTGCTTGATATTCAGGGGTATAGAGTTAAATAATGTACTACAGGAATAATATCCTCCTTTTGGATTTTAGTTAGACTTACTAAAGGAACATGAAAGTCCAATTTCTTGCAAGTATTTATTTTATGCAATTAAATATTTATTGTGAATAAATCCTTATGCTTTACAACAAACATAAGAGTTGAAAAAATGTATTGAGAGTTAAAATTCCAAGTTTACTAAACATTTCCCTACAGGAATCCCTTGCTTTAGCTTTCATGAAAATTCTTAGTTCGTTTCTGGCTTATTAAATAGATCTATTGCGTGGCGAATTGCCCCAAAACATGATACCACAATTTAACACTGAATGAACATAGGAGAAGTAGATCTGTTTTAGAATTTTCAATCCTAATAAAGGTCTGATGGAACGAACCATGTATCCTAATGAATTTAACTTTGAATTTATATAATCAATATGTTCTTTCCATGTTAATGAAGATTCTATTATAATATCTAAAAATTTAATGGAATTATACAAGTAGCTAAGGTGATACTCATCTAAACCGTTTCACTGTTGTTACGATGGATCCCAATAAAGAATTTTATCCGATAAACACTACACGATGCACCCAATGAAAATTAGTAGAATTAATTTTATAATTACTGAATTCAATGGTATCCAAAGTCTGATGACCAGTATTTGGAAAGAACTGCATAAAGTTAGTCTTATTATAATTTAATAGCATTCTATTTGAGTTAAACCACTTTTGTGTAATCTCCAGATGTACTTTAACATCTTGGTCCATCTTCATTGAATAAAGAATTTGATAGTATAAAGCTAATAATCTGCAAAAAGTATCGGTAAGGCTGTGCTGTGTGTGTGTGTGCAGAGGATAAGGGGATGTATTTTGTCATCATAAGAGTGAGCAGTGCAGTTCGTGTGTGGGAATTTGTTTATGATTTTCAGCAGTAGGCAACAATTATCAGCTCCATTAGCCATCTGCACTCAGTTACAGTTTGGAGCAGTGCGCTATGTCATGGTGAGGTACACTTCAGAGCAACATGTATTTTTGTATGTCACTCACTAACTCATGGAGCTGAGCCCTTCTTGATAAGCTGCTAATTGTGCAGCCACTCAAGAGCTTCCCAGCATTTTACGGAAGCCGAAGGTTCATTACCGTGTTCACAAGAGCCCTCCACTGATTCCTATCCTGAGCCAGATCAATCCAATTTGTACCAGCCCATTCTCTCTCTCTAAGATCCATTTTCATAATGTTCATTCACATACGCCTTGCTCTTCCCAGTGGTCTCTTTCAATCTGGCTTTCCCAACAATATCCTGTAAGCATTCCTCTTCTCCCCCATTCGTGCTACATGCCCTGCCCACCTCATTCTCCTTGACTTGATCATTCTAATTATATGTGGAGAAGAGTATAAGTTATGACACTCCTCATTATGCAGCTTTCTCCAACCTCCTGTGACTTCATCTCTCTTTGGTCCAAATATTCTCCTCAACACCCTGTTCTCAAACACCCTCAGTCTATGTTCGTCCCTTAATGTCAGAGACCAAGTTTCACATCCATATAGAACCCCAGGCAAAATTATAGTTTTGTATATTCTAATTTTAATGTTTTTAGACAGCAAATGCGAAGACAAAAGAGTCTAGACTGAATGGTAGCAAGCATTACCCAAGTTCAATTTCCTCTTAATTTCCTCCTGAATCAGTGTTTGATTTGTTATCGTCATTCCCAAATATCTGATTTGTGCTACATTTTCAAAACTTCTATTACCTGTCTTTATGTCATGATTTAGACCTGCATTTTGGTGATGAGACAGAAATATACACTTAGTTTTCTCTATGGTTACTTCTAGACCAACCTCCTTACTATCATCAGTTAAAGTTCGTGTGTTCTTCCTTGTAGCATCTATAATATCAGCCAATAGATTCATATCATCAGCAAAGACCAAAAAGCTGATATATCCCATTTAATTTGAGTCCCACCTGGTTTTCCTGGACCTTCCTAATGGCATACTATAAAGCAAAATTGAAAAGGAGTGGCGATAAAAGCATCTCCTTGTTTTATACCATTCTGGATAGAGAAATTATCAGACAAATGTTTACCTATATGGACTTTACCATACATTTTGTTTAAGTACATTTTAATCCGCCTAACTAATTGCATGGGTACCCCAATCTCTTATGAGAATATTGTTCAATACTTCCCTCCTAACTTAATTATAGACTTTCTTGAAGTCTATGAATAGCTGATGTACCGTCTCATGGTACTCCCATTCTTTCTCCAATATCTGAGAAATGCAAAAGATCTCATCAGGAGTTAATCTGTTATGTCAAAACCCACACTGATGATCCCCAATAATGAAATACAGATCTGCTAGAAAGTGTCGGTGAAAATTTCAACATAAATCTCATGATGAAAGAGTTCCCAGCAGAAAAACAATTCACAATTTGGTGAACTGACTTAGAATAACAGGGCTCTTAATAGAAAAAAAAAGAAAAAGAAAAAAAGAAACATAATTGTCTAGTGCTTACTGGGGACAAGTTAGATGCCATATGGGCCAGACCTGAGCATACACCTAGAAGATCACTGAAATGTCTAGCTCAAGAGCAGCAGCAGAGCAGCAGTAGTAGTAGTAGGTGGTAGTAGTAGTAGTAGTAGTAGTAGTAGTAGTAGTAGTAGTAGTAGTAGTAGTAGTAGTAGTAGCAGCAGCAGCAGCAGTAGTAGTAGAATTTTGACAGCCAAAAGGCCAATGTTAATATAATCACAAGCAAAAGGACAAACAAAACACACAAGTACATGCAAACAAAGAAAAAACTAGCACACGTACCATTTAGACAATGATTTGATTGTTGCCACCTTGACAGCCATGATGCAAGAAGGAGAGAAAAATTATATATAACATATATTAATACTGGGCAAAATAATATTTAATAATTTATAATTATGAGTACAAGTTATAAAATATATTTAAAAGATAGAGTTTTTGTTCCAAATATGTACATCTATGCCCCTACAAACAACTTTAACAACTGAAATGCCTTTAGCAGAAGGTCAGCTTTTACTCAAAAAGCAGACACTGAATATAGTGAAGTCTCTGATACACTAAGTAGGAACTTAGGAGACCAACAATTTCCAAAACAGAGGGGCAGAATTTGGAGCCACAGTAAACCTGAGTAAGGAAGACTGCATCAAGGCGATGCCTTCTTTTGTATGCCATGCAATTTTAACTGCTCTAAAGCCTGAACACAGCTCCTCCGTTAGCACATAATTCTGTGTCATGTTACTTCTTGCCTGAGAAACACCTAGTTGCACGCAGTGATGAAGCTGGCATTTGAACACCAAGATACTTAATGCAAAACCTTCTTTTACACAACTTACAGATTTACGTATTTTACACATGCATCACATAAAGCATAAAAACCCAACGCAGAAGCATACATTTTGCTGTCTCATTTCAATACTGTAAATAAGAATATGGGATTTCTGAGTGATCCTATGAGAACAGAAACACAAAGAGAACCGATACATACGTGTATTAGTGAGTCATTAGCATGTGCAGTGGTAGCTATGCACGATGAAATAATAACAAAGACCCTGCATAGTAATGTCATCTGATAGTTTCCTTCCCCACCTCTTTATGGTTTAAAGCACATTTGGCTATTGCTTGCATGCTTCTCTTGGCTGGGCAAACTGGACTTGGTCATAAACGACTCTGTATAATGAATAAGCAGTCTTGGATAATTGTCAGATATTTTCTCAAGGTACAAATCAGCATCATAAAACAGTCCTGCTATAAAAGTCCCAGAAAAGCCTCTGAAACATGGAAATTCTTTAGAATGATCCGGGAAATAGTTGAAGGACTTGTGATAGCATAGCTGCTTGTGTCACTGGTTATAAAAGTAAAATTAATCTAAACTCCATGGTCTTGGTCTGCAAGCAAACTATACCGACAGAGCGGCTGCCATTTGTAGGCGAAGTTAGTGGAACCTCTTGTAATAAGCTCACTTGTAGGTCTAAGGAGGATATGTGATGACGATGATGATAAGATGTGAAAGCTATCACTGTAACAGGTCATGAAGGTCTACTGGGTTGTGAGATGTCAAGGCTCCCACATTTTCTCTAGACAACAGGCTCACAGATGGCAGTAAGGATGTCAGCCTCATGCGCTGGGCGCCGTTTACCCCCCAGGGCCACAGTGCAGCTGGAAGAAACCCCCGATCTTCCGGCTTGTATCATAATACCTCAACCAACTACACTACTGCATGCTCCAGATGAAAGTTGGGAAATAAGTTGTGAGAATGTGAAAGAAGGGAATCTGATCATGTCCAGTGTATCCCTGTGGTTACTTGTGGATTTATTTCATAATGCTGTCCGCAGCTAAGTGATGAACTGGAAAGAATTTAAAATGAAACTGTCATGGTCTAATTGAGAAATCTGACATTTGCCTGGAGGGATTGAGAAAATCCAGGATCAACCTCAAGAGTCTCAGACACAATTTGAACTGACGACTTCATAAATACAAATCAAGAGTGTTGTATTTTAGTGTCCTGATGCACTGATTCTCGTCCATGACATGTATGTATTGGCCATCTTGTAGTGCACTCAATCTCACATGTCATGTGACACGACATATGAGATTGAGTGCACTACAAGATGGCCAATACATACATATCATGGACAAATCAAGAGCATTACTGCTATGCTACCATGCTCAGTATGTCCAATGCAAAGCTCACTACCAGCTGTGTTGAACTTTCACGTTTTGATCAGTCTCCAGTCCCATGGACTTCAGTAACTTATGGCATACAGACTACACAAAGTACACTGTAAGACTGGTGAAATAAAACGCTTGGGAGAATATACTGTCTTATGACAAACTAACAGGCAAATGTAAAAAATTATGTAATAGGGAGCTTTGTGGGCTGCACTTATCTAAAAACATTAAGGTGATTTTAGCAATGAAATTGAGAGTTCTGGGCAAGCAGAGGAAATAGAGGAAATGCATACAAAACTGTGATATCAAAGTCTCATGGAAAGTAGTAACAGGAATAGAAAATGCATAGATATGAGGATATAAAATATATTTTGCATAAAGAAAAATGTTATTAAGAATATATCAAGTTCAACTTGATCACCATATCTGGACAAAGTTTAGAATATATATTTGAAAATCCAAGATATAATCAGGTGTTAAATGCTGCAACAAATAAGAAAATGACTCAGATTAGGCTACACCTTGTAAATGTTATCTACAAAAAAATGATAACAGAAGATGATGTAACGCAATTCAAACACCATTCAAGGCTGAACAAGATGATTCCCTTAACTACACATCTATGTAATTTCTTCCCAGAATATATTACATAAATTATAACAACTGAACAAAATATATCAGAGTAAAAAAATTATAGCATTTTAGCATTCAATATTCCATTTTATTCATTTGTGGTTGATTTAATAATGGACTATATACTGCCAAATGGTAGGAAAAACCTTGGCCAGGATAGGTGTTCCAGCCAAGATCTGAACCATGAATTTTCCAAGTATACATCACAAGTGTTACTACTTAAGCCAACTTGCTCAGAAATAATTCGATCTGCTAAAACTCTCCTAACTGTACCTGGCTCCAAATGCTGTTAAATGGTAAAATTTGACCAGATCATTCTAAAGTATTATTGCGCCAAGCCATTCCAGGCAAATTCGATAACAGAATGGAAATTTCTAAATCACCTGATTAAAGCCTTTTCTTCGACCTCTAAGTTAATGATTGAAACAAAATGCAAGAACATTCTATTTTATGTAATAAACTGACTCTAAGGTTAAGATTTTGGTCCAGAATAAACAACAATTATATACCTACATAGTTTTAACCAATGAAAACATGTGCATTTTCTGTGAGGTAGGAACTAGAATTTTAAATGCTAATGAAGTCATTGAATTTTTTTTCAATTGACCTAATCCTTCCAGCTGCAGTATGGCTGTGGGGTTGACTCAGCCGCTAACAGAAATGAGTACCAGGAATATTCTTTGGGGTAAAGGACTGACAACTTTACTGCCATCTATGAGCCGACTGTCTAGAAAATGTGGGAACCTCAACATCTCACAACCTTATGGGCCTCCATGGCCTGTTAAGGGATACCTTTACCTTTTTACTTTATATAGATGTACTTCAGGCTTCAAAGGGCTAAGATGTACATGAAGGGAAGCAGACGGAGAGCCCATAACTGATATAAAGTACAAAATTACCTGGGATCCTGTCTCCTTTCAATGGAATTTTGAAGTCGGTCTCAAAATAAGCTGTTACTGTGAATGTTTCGAAAGTCCTTGACACCATGTATAAAAGCTGTTCATGTTGTTCACTTGAATACAGATAACAAAGAGGTATTTTTGCAAATTACTGTCCTTCATGTGCCTAGATTCCTTTAGAAGGTGTCTCATTGAAATATCAGACAGAACAATAGCTACCCTTACTAAGGTTGTTTGTGGTGTTTCAACCATTGCTCCAAATGAATGCTGAGATAGTAAAGTGGTTTTATCAGTCTCTCATGCACCATATATTTGTATTCTATGGAAGATCTGCCTATATTATATTCTTACATACGTGCATGTGAAGATGTAAATTAGAGTTTAGATGTTACTTAACTTCGAAGTTAAATGATATATTCTAAAATTGTGTAACACAACAAAGAACACGCCCAAAATAAGCATTATACAAGGCAAACTAAACACATATAAGAATAAATGAAGCACTATTACCAACTGTAAATACTTGACATAAACAACCTTTTGTTTGTTTCTGTGGTGTCTGCACAAGAGACCCCACTGCCAATCACAGTGCAAGCATCAGTCTCATTTGAATGTTGGTTATGATTCAAGTTCTCTTCAGAACTGGTTATTTTCACCAAGCCTGCAAGCCCCAGTAATTCATTCCTACAAGGAGAGCAAATAAATTGCACTGCACAAAACACATCATCACAATGCACATTATTAATAACAGAAAAAAGTAACATGAAAAACAGCACTTACCAGACCACACAGACAGAAGATATTTATTGTCCACAAAAAGCACTATCCTCCAATGAAGAGAAGGTCAGGCAAATGACAGACAGAACTGGTCGGCCTTGACTTTCTATACAGCATTTAGGGGCATGATGAGATTCATGTAATAAGATAATGGTAAGAGTTGTCTAAAATCATGCAAATGTTTTCAGTCTGAACAATACATGTGGACAAACCTTGGTAACATCCTTGCATTCTCTTCACTGGAGGATATCCCACAAATTAAGTGATAACTAAAAAAATTTCTGTTACTCCTTCTGTTCCACTGAATTTCATTTTCAATGAAAAATATGCAACTCAATTAATTGTAAAACCGCTCATTTTAGCTCTTTAAAAGTATGGTATTTTAGAAAACTTAATTATCAGTTAGTCTTCATTAAAAACTGGCTAAAAAATCATATTCAATCACATTAACACATATTTGTAAAAGTCTAAATCACAAGTCTGTACAGTTTTAGTAAAAAGTCAGTAATGATGGAGACACTGAAATTTTACATTCCGATGACTAATGATGGGTCCCAGGGCTGGTAATGACCTCTGGGATTGATACAGATGCCAGTATAGTTACAAAATCTAGCATAACACTACCTAGCATAATAAGCATGCTAGCCACATATAAAAATGCTGAAATAATGTTGTACAAGAATAGACTGAAAGAAGAACACAGATGGTCAAAGTAAGCCTGAGTATCACAGCAGAAAATTTATAAGAAGGAGATAAAAAATACAATATATGCTAGGAAGTATGAAGCAATAAAAGGAAGGAATTTGAAGGAAAGAAAAATGGATGCGCACATATGGAATACAAGGTCTGACAATAAAGTTCGCAAATGCACCACCACCGTGGCAGCAGTGGACAGGAACCTCAGTATGGTTTCATGACGTTGGCATATCAGTGTTTCACAGATGTGTTGTTGTTGATCTATGACAGTCTCTTTCTGAGTGGCGTCTGTTATTATGAGTGTGTTTTGGTGTGCCCTTGCAAGAATGTTGGAACGAATATTAATTTCGTGCTAATGTTGTCAAGAGTGGAAGCGAAATCAGAGAGATGTTAGTGCAAGTTTACAGAGATAATGCTATGAAGAAAACAGCAGTTTACATGTGGTTGACAAGTTTTTCTGAGGGGAGAGAAAGTATCACTGATGAAGAGAGATCAGCTCAGCCAGCAATTAGCAGAACTGAAGAAAACACCGCAAAATTTGTTAAATTGTGCATGAAAATTGTCGGACGACTGTGAGACACATAGCAGAGCGAGTTAGCATCGACAGAGAAAAGTTAGGAAAACCTTAACTGAAGATCTTGACTTAAGGAAGGTGTGTGCAAAAATGGCCCCAAAGGAGCTCACCAAAAAACACTGTTTGTGAGGGAGTTTTTAGCTAGTAAACAAATAACTGTGCTGGAACAGCTTCCATATTCACTGCAACTGCCAAATGCAAACCAAGGATGCAAAGAGAGAGATAGTGTGCCTGTATACAGATCAAAAGGCACAGCACAAATTACAGTAAACAGAAGTTGTGGAAGGTATGCAGAGGGGTGACATCTAGTAGGCAGATGAGAGGAGAGTCTGTATTCCTTCCCTGACTTTTGGTCATTTATTAACCTAAGTTAGTTCAAATGGACTCTAAAATTGCTGTAGCAAAACCTTAACATAGGCTGAATGCCTGCACCAATTTCCATGAAAATTGGTGTGTATATCATGCCACATAAAGCCATCTCAAGATATACTTCATATTGTTGAGGTAATACATTTTCAAAGAGTCCTAATAATAATCTTTTAATTGTCAGGTAGCAGCATAAGAACAAAATTTTAAAATGGATCACAAGGAAAGAGGGTGGAAGGGATGTGGACTGCATTCTTCTGGCTCAGCCTAAGGACAAAGGCAAGCTTGAGGGAACAAAACAACAAAACTACAGGTTTCAAAATAAGGTGGCGATTTAACCAGTTGAATGATCATTAGCTTGATTCTCAAGTACTCTGTTCCATGGAGTTATGTAGCAAAGTTGTTTTTTTTTTTTAAGATACCAACTGCCAACCAATCTGCCATTGAAGACATTGTGAGGAGAGTAGTCAATATTATGATTTTGCTAGAGGGGTGGACAACTGGAGAACCATGATAAGATTCCTGGTGATGGGGGGGGGACTGAGTTTCTCTTTTCAAATGTGTTCAGATGGCTCTGAGCCTCGTCCCATCTCCAATCAAATTGGTACTGGCAGTTCTTACTCTAGGGGTAAAACAATCATGACTTGCAACTAGTGCCAAAAGTTAAGAAAGTGGAGCTATATTTCCACTCCATATGCATCATTTCTGGCATGTGTTTAATTGCCTGAGCATTTTTACATTTCTTTACATCGAGGACAACAATGCATGTGTTTTAGTTTTTGTTGCTCAAACAAAGTCTCAAGATGGCGGAAGTATGTCACCAGTAAATGTAACGCTCCATATTTTAGTTATAATGCAGCCATATCCAGTGAAAAATTGAGTGAACACTGCATGGAAATCAAAACCTTACTTGCTGAAAGCGTTCACTGAACTTAGCAGTATGAAAGGAAGTGTTGAACTCTTGCAGAAAGAAATCAGAAGACTGAAGGTAGGAGTTATACAGAGAGCACAGATGGTGCAGTAAATACTCAGCATGAGGCCAATATATGTTCTTATGTTGGTATCATACAGAGAATTTGTCTCTTTACTGATGACTTCTATTCTGACAGTATTCTGATTTTAACAATAGCCATAAAATAGTGAATTGACTTAGGTGCTAGTCCTCATGCGTCTGAAGTTTTTTTAATGTTTTTAATGTCTGTCTCAACTTTTGCAGATGGTTTGTGTTGTGGTTGGATTATATATCCTATCTTGTGTTGGTGCCAGTGTCAAGCGATAGAGACTCGCTCTATCGATTGGGCCTAACTGAGTAGGTTTCACCTGAAGACGGAATCAACATCCAGTCATTGAAACGTTTTTTACATAAAAAAACATGACAATGAATAATGTCCGGAAGCACAATAGCTGTAGTATGTCTGTGGAAGACGATGTCATATGAATGTCACCAAAGAAACTGGAACATATGATTTTGCAGTTCCCTAAAATGAAAAAATGGAATATGGTGGGGTTCAGTGCCAGGACAGCAGCTACAAATTAAAAGCAAAAGCCATCTGAATGAAACTATAGTAATTAACTCCATGGTGAACACCTCTTCTCGAGAAGCCAGAAGTTGTTCACAATGTCAAGAAATTCCCAGCATTTTATGAAACGAGAAGGTTTATAACCAAGGCCACAGAAGGCTGCCCCTCTCCTAGGCCAGATGCATCCAGTCCAAACCCATCATATTTCTTTAAGACCTATCTAACAGTGTCCTCCCACTGATGCCTACATCTTCCCTTCAAGTTTTCCTGCACTTCTGTGTACCTTTCCCTTCTCCCCATGCAAGAATGCATGCATGTTACATACCTCTGATTTTATCATCCTAAAATCTGGTGAGCACATATGAAATTATAGGAACATTAACTTTAATTTCAAATATATTTCTGTAGGACTATTCTAGAAGAAAAAATACTGGATTAATTATGGTGATCAACATTCAACAACCTAACTGGACTGAAAGTGTCAATGAAGTGATTATTACAACAGAACTCAATTAAATTTATCTCCTGTTAAGAAAGTCGTCTTCTGGGTTGTCAAAACTTATCTCCTGTTAGTTCATAAATGCACACCTCATTTCAAAACACCACTGTGCTAAGTGACAAGTGTCATTCTACTTTGTGACAGTTATACAACAAGGATACTCAAGAACTGGGATATTTTTGGACAGGAAGGTGTGTGGGGATAATAAGATTTTTGTACTTTGATAAATACCGTTAGAAATAAAAGATTTTTTTTATTTAAGGGATAACATTTATGCCACAAATACATATCAGTTGTTAACCTATGTAGTAAAATGTATATTTTTAAATGATTTCTCTAAAAATCCCCCAAGAACTAATCTCCAGATATGTTACTACCCACGGAATATGTCAGTGAAAATGACCATTACTAGCAGCAAAAAGTAATACTTAATACAGTGTTACAGAAGTTACAATGCGAACACCAGCACCTGACATAATCGTACATCTCTTCCAACTTCATCAAAATTACAAAAGATAAGAGCCAGGGAGAACATAAAACCATACTACTCTTCAGAGTTGTTACTAATAACATACCAACCAGTCACTCTCTTACAAAATGTGGCAAATGTATGGAACAAGTTACTGAATGCCCACCACATGACACAATGATTAAAAGGTGTAAAGTGAATACATTTCCAAAGATCAGTCAGTATTACCTTCAAATCAGAAAACTAACCAAACAAATTTTCTTATGAATAACAACTCAGCTCACCCAAACATCAGACAAGAGAGATAAAAAATAGAGGATCTATCAGTAAAAAGCTTTTATTGAGACTTACTTAAACAGTAATAGAGGAATGGGCTGTGTCACTGATAGTATCTCATAATTTTTTCAAGTGAGGTATTAGTATTTCCTTGGAGTTGGTTTTATTCTTTAAAGGTCTACTGAAAAGTTGGTTACGTATTTTATATCTGGCCTTGTGTGAGAGGGCGTGATAATGTAACGAAAAGGATACAATTTTAACCTCAATGCGGTTTATGTAACTTTTCTGTACGTTTACTTGCTTCCCAAAAGTATGCGTTCAATCTGTCACCTTCATTTATTACTTATACTGACAAATATTCTTGTATTCATCATTTTACGCCCTGTAAGTAATTAATGAATCATGCAGTCATTCATCTTACTTTGGTACAGTTTTCCTGCAGCAGATGCAGGCCATCACTACAGCAACGAGGGGGACGGTTACTCCCACTGTCACAGCCCACAGTGTCCACACTTCCTCACTGTTCAGCATCCTGGTTCATTATTATCTGTCAATCATATATTCTCTCTAGTTGGGATCATCATTTGTCTTATAAATATTACATCTCCATTTAACTGCCTTCCGCCCATGTGTTCTGTGAGCGCAATAACCTCTTGCCCTACTTGACCAACACGCCCAACTAACGTAGTTACACCACAACTTAAGTTATGTAGTTCATTGTTTTATCTTGTCAGAATATTTTCACATACTCATATTTCAACATTAAACACGTATAAAACATAAAACACATAATACTTAACGCCTTCACAGGAATCAGAATTACATACAATTGATTCCAAAACTTCCTAACCATTAACTTCAGCCATTTTTAATACCACGACGTTTCTGCCATCTGTTGAATATTTGCAAGGTCATAACCTCTGTGATCATAACAATATCGACAATATTCGTTACTTTCGTAAAAGTATTAACGCCTGCATTGGCCACCTTATACTTAAATATAACACATGATTGTGTACATTTCCCAGAATGTAATGGGCTAAAGAAAATAAAACCATTAACACTTTAACATGCACAACGGAAAGGAAGGGGAACATCTTGGCATCTTTTACCATCCCGGATTTGGGGGGGGGGGGAAACCGGCATTGTACGAAATATAAATACCAAAAATTATAATTGTTTTAGTAAGAATTGCATGGAGCATAACATAACCATACTATGCTATCAACATTAAAACAAATATTTATATCAAGTTGATATTTTATATGAAAAGTTGGTCATGTGGGAAATTCACTTCATAGTGTATGGAATGAAGAACTCTTCAGTGGAACACAATTTAAAACCTGCTTCAAACTTCAGTATCCTAATAAACTGTTTTGTAAGATTTGACCCTGCCCTCTTTATTACAGTATAATAATGTATGCAACAAAATCATATGTAATGAAAGCACTATGACGGGACGAAAATTTTCATCTGCAGAAACAAGAGTAGGGTACTTATTTAAGGTGCACATAAAATAAATAGTAAAGGTGTAATTATTTGAATTCTTCATATTTCTGAGCAAACCAAGCATACAGGAATATTTTAAAAATTAGTCATTCTCAGTATTTGAGGCATTACTGTCAGAGTACACAGAATGGTAACATGACATACGGGTAATTTTGATGAAAGGTTTTTTTCATGTTTTATTTTTTATCACTTGTTTGTTGTCAATATCTATAGGATGGGTAAAGTGGGCTCTTTCCCTAGGGGTAAAACAGTTTTGGCATGAAACTGACCCTCACTTCCACCTAGTGCCAAGGCCAAGAATGGTAGAGCTGTACAGCCACTCACCCATATGCCTTCCTGGCATAGTAATGAATTAATTAAGCACAAGGACATTACCTGTCATTCAACATTAAACAAAGCAAGGCAAGACTAATTCAATACGTTCATCACTCCCACAAAAAAAAATTAATTAAACCTCAATCCTCACAAAGAAAAAACTAAAAACAAATGTTATGGTGAAATCTAGTCTGTTCATAGCATATTATAAGGGACATTTTGCTGAATTGAGCCTGTCTCGACTGGATAGTTTTGCATACTAAACTGCCATCATCATTCAGATATTCTCAGTGTGTTCAGTTCTTCTATAAGAAAAACTTGTCTATTTTACTCTTCCCCCAATGAGGGTTCATGTATGTGTCATTCTACAGAGAGAAAAATTCAACAACTGTCAATAATTACTGAAGACTCCTCTTTTCTCATTCAGCTATATATATCATTTCCTTCATTTTCTCCCTCGAACATATTTATTACTGAACTCATTTTGATATCAGTCAAACTGAAAGGCAAAATGTTTCAAAACTATCAGTCAAGTCCAGAGAAACTCTTAAAATTTCTTTAAGCAGATTTGTAGACTAAACTGTGGAGAATTTTAAATTTAACCCTGATATTATATATTTCATCTAATTGAAATTGAACATTAACCATGTAAAATGTTAAATTCAGGGGTCTACTTTGCATGCAATGTTTATTTTCCCCATGAAAATGTGACATAGAGGAAGTAATTCTTTTTAAGGTTTTTAAATAAACATAATGAAAATTAGGGAGTTATACAACATCTGTATTTCAACCCTCAAGATTGTTTTTTTCTTTATTGTCAAAAATGGCACGATACATGTATGTAGCACCCTTTCAGTGGTAAATTTTTTATTTATAGAGACTACATGAACATAATTCTGTTTGAGAACAGAGTATTGAGGAGAATATTTTGACTGAAGAGGGGTGAAGTGATAGGAAGTTGGTGAAAACTGCATAGAGGAGCTTCACTTGCACTCTTCATCCAGTATAATTAGAATGATCATGAGGATGAGATGGGCAGGGCATGTAGTACGCATGGGGGTGAAGGGGAATGCATATAGGATTTTCATGGAAAAATTTGTAAGTAGCTACACACCTGGAAGCTTCTCAAGAAGGGCTCAGCTAAATGGAGTTAGTTATATGGACATAATTCAAAACAAAAATCAATGGCAGCAATGAAGAAAAGCCTTGTTACTGCCTAGTTTCATACTTAGTTGTATAGATTTCCAGAAAGGCTACCATTTGAAGAAAAGACATCACTAGTATTTAAAAATATGATAAATTTATTGATAACTTTTACAGGCACAGTGGTAAAGAAATGCAAAAATGAAATTTAACTCCAATGGTCATTATTAAAGTACAAAACACGCAGGTACATTTTTAATGAATATGAAAAATGTAAGAGAAAAATACATTGTGGGAACTGCCCACATTCAACGACATACGACTCCCACAACTTAATAAAGCTACGGATACTGTGTACACAGTAAAGGTAACTGAAACACTGCTTTCTATCTGTACATTTCAGAAAACAAGTACTGTCAAGTGTTCTGTTTATGACAGATATATACTATTACTTCATCAACAATAACATAAGGTAGGTAAAGATATCCCTGTAAGAGGCTGTGAAGGCCTATAGGGTTATGAGAGGTTGAGGCTCCCATATTTTCTAGACAATCGGCTCACAGATGGCGGTAAGGTTGTCAGCCTTACGCACTGGCTGCCCTTTAACCCCCAGGAAAATTCCTGGTACTCATTTCTGTTAGAGGCTGAGTCGACCCCAGGGCCATAGCGCAGCTGGAAGGATGAGATAAATTGAAAAAAATCCACTTCATCAGGACTCGAACCCATGACATTCTGGCTCGTAGCATAGTGCCTCAACCAACTATGCTATTGCATACCCCAACAATAACATAACATATACCTTGTATAAAACATGTCTGAGAGTATCATTATGAGATACACTCAACTCTAGATTATCTGGGAGCGGATTAACCGGGGCTTTTTTGAGGCTTACATGTTGTTTAATATTCATTCACTTTTGTTTCACACGGTGAATTGTAACACTATTTTCACACTAGTGTGAACAGAGCTCTGCATTTTTTGGTCCCGTTATGCTAACACAATGTTCTAGGGTACGGGTGAAAGAATGCAAGGATTTGTGGAAAGTTTCAAGGACAGATACACTGCCCCAGTTAGTCTCTTTGTATCGATCTTCAAGTGCGTTAGCAAAATGTCAGGGTGTAAAAGGAAGTGTGTTGTGTTAAGTATTCAACAGTAACTCGTGTGAGCCGGTCTTCAAAATGTTAAGCAGTGACAAAAGCGTTAAGTTCAGTGGGGTTGCAGCCGGAAGAAAGTGAGAATAAGGAAGAGGTGGACACTGCTGCTAGCAAGAAAATATCACATGGTGCTGCTCTTACTCATTTGGAATCCTTACTAGACTATCTTGAGAGTGAAGAGAACAGTTTATTAAGTGACAAGCTAATATTATCGTACGGATATCTGTAAAAAGGAAAATGCCGTGAAAAAGCAAACGACAGTATTAAATTTTTTTAAGTGTTAAGTGTGAATATTCATAAAAAGTGTTGGATGTTGTTGAACACTGTGATTGAAATAACTAATTCATACTTCAGTGTAACATAAAAAAAGTATTAAATAGGCCATGAGATGACATAAAAATGAGGTTGAATATATTTAAACACAGGTAGGCCTACAGTATTATGAATGTACAGTATTACAGTACTACTTTTAATAAAATTTGTCTTAACCGGGTTTTTGATTAATTGTGATTTTCACCCCCACCATTATCTTGGATAATCGAGAGTTGAGTGTAGTTACATAAAACATCATTAGAAAGTTCCTAGATTCTAACATACAATGGGGAACCAAAATCACCATATCAAAGATCTCGCTGAACACAGTGAATTTTCTTCCATGCTGCATACTCAAGGCACACCATACCCTCAGAGATGTCTTAGACAAAGTTCAAAAACAAATGTGTCCATATTATTCTAATACACTTGTCAATATAAAAGTCATTTAGTACACATACAAGGAAATAAGACTGTCTTAAGTAGTCTTTCATGAATAAATGTTTACTACAAGAATAGGAATGTGTGAATGTTTACAACTAAATTTGTTCTGAATTTGTATTTCAAGCGTGTCTAAGCTGGAACTGATAATGCATGGTTAGTGAACAGTTTGGGGTGACAACACATTATTGATTAAGTAGTACTCTCTTCTAAGACATGATATCGTGTAGTCAGGCTGAAGTTCACAGACGGTTCAGAATAATACTCTGCCTGCTTCTGGCTGGTTACTTGCTTGGTTTACTCTCCAACCTGGAAACTAGGGGCAGCATGTTCCTCTCAAAGGTTGGTGAACTTCTATCAGACCACATGGTGCCACCTCCCACATGGCAGTAATATTTAGTCACTCCATGTGAACCCCAAATTCAGGTCTATTAAATACTTATTTCTCTAGATAAAAGTATTGCGGCATATTTACTCAAGGCAAGAACTATGAAGCCAGCAGAGATAGATGTTACTGAGTATGGGTTCACAAACAAGCATGTTCCTATGGCAACAATTTAACAACAATGAGGAACCATGTTTTCTGTGTGGTCCATGCTGATATGCTATTAGCAGCACAGTTAGTGGAGTTAGTTGAGTTGAGTTGAGTTGAGTTGAGTTGATTTGAGTTGGAGGATTGATTAGTGAGATAGATAACTGCTGGAGTTCACTCACTGTGAGCTACTGCTGTTAGAAGCTGGTAGCTGAGGCCAGAGGAACAGTTCAGGAACCAGAGGAAGGGGAACATCTGCCATTGGAATCCGTTACCACAAAAATGGTGAAGACACAACAGGCTGAGAAGACTTAACTGTGTCTTCTAGTGGACTGTAAAGTGTGTGAATTAGTGAAATGGTTATAATCACATGTAGTCACAGATATGTAAGAGTTCAATTAATGCAATGACCAATCCAGACCTTGTATATAGTTGTCACATTCAATCATGTGACAGTATGTAGTTTGAGTCTCAAATTATTTTGCTCAGAAGTTATGAACAAACTTATGAAATTGTGAACATTTGGAACTCTCAGATTTTTAGGATCAAGAAAATAAATATCCTGATCTTGAAATGAATATTGACTATTTCAGTCCCAAACTTGAAGTTTTCAAATAACTCCTACTTCTTTGTGCAGTAGCATGAAAACTATTGAATCCATCAGAAATATAAGGGTTGGAAATGCTAGCATGAATCAACCTTACACTTCAGTTCATTATGACAAAGTAGTTAGTGTTATAAATTGTGATTACAATATAAACATTGGTCTGGAAGAGAAAACTCTCACTGTTCATCTAAAAAATTTTCCTATTTCCTGCCTCAAGTTGAAGTTATTCTTGAAAATGTCTACGAATTATAAATCCAGACACTCACACATCCCATTAAAATAAAACATCAGTACAAGAATCTGCAGCAAATCTCACATGTCTTACGATAAGCTGCCCCTTTCAACATCTCAATATCAGAATGTGATGCAAAACATTAATCCAAGTGTATACCCATTAATGCCTACTGTCATATTTATGGAATAATACCATATGGTAGAATGGAAACTCTCGGTATTACAGAGAGATGAATGTTATATGATTCTTCACTTATCCAGGTACACATTTAAGGAAACATTAACCTACAACAGGGTAGAAAATAATAAAAAATGTAGACACTAGACAGGGTTCTTGCAACCTTCTACAAATGCATTAATTTTGTCATACATTGTAAAGTTTCTACATATTATGTGCTGTTTTTATTTTTAGTGTACCCCTTTTGACTAATTACAACTCATAACAAAAACTTAAACAATATTATGCAAAATACAATCTGCTACAATGGAATGTCATGTAGTCTGGTAGAAGTTCACTGACATTCTGAAGGAATGTACTGCCACCATGTTCAGGATCCAGCTTGCTGCTTGCTTGAATTACTCTTTAACCCTGCAAATGGAGGCAGTACAGTCCCCCAAAATGTTGAACACCTACTGGACTACCCTGCATCAAATCCCAGATGAGAGGACTTTCCATAGTCACTGCTATGAGAACATCAGTATTAACATGGAAGTCGTGTCTCTGCAGATTCTGTGAAATCACCGGCATCTCAATTTCCAAATGGTAAACCATGTTCCTCAGCCATCTCAATTTCCAGGAGAAAACCCACATTCCCTAAGGAAAGGGAAGGAAGGAGAAAAATACGAGTTTATAAAAACATACACAATACAGCTATATCTCAATTCCATGTCCAATATGGGCCATGCCATAGCTGAAGGCAGTTAGTTGCTGGCTTCCCACAATGACACAGCAAAAATTCTTTTAATTACCTCAAATCCCATAAACGGAAACAGTGTGATGGGCATAAAATGTGTTTCACTTTTCCATACACATCTTTTGCTTGAAAAATTTTTCACTCTGATGAATAGTTAGAAAATTATATGCAAATTAAACCTGCAATGTTTTGTGAAAGTTTCTCGAAACATCATGTACATTATGTCCTCTCACCTTCTTTTAGCATATTTTATATGGATTGATGGATGAAAGTCTCTCATCTCATCTTTCATCCTTATTTCTTAGCACCCCTTTACCCTTTTCTTCACTTATTCCAGTACCCAAATGAACCATCTTGTTCTAGATCATCCCATGTCTCTATCTTTTAGGTGTTATTTCTAATGTACC
>NW_019718027.1:47970-50364 GCF_002891405.2 Cryptotermes secundus | reverse complement strand
TCTAACTACAGTAAACCATCATTAATCCGAAGTAACTCGGGGGAGAGGTAGCCCCAAAACACAAAACACTCAGAACACAAATAAATGGCAAATTTGGTGATATAATTAGTGGTGATGAAAATAAATAAAAAATATCACTGTACAGCCTTTATTTAAAAACTACAAAAAGACAATGAATTTATTCAACTGAAGACTTGGAAGTTGTATTTATTTTTTAATGTAATAATGCAAGCATGAAGAAACTGTCAAGTTTTGTCTGAACAGACATGAAACTCATCTGCCTTCCTAAATGCTAAGTATGTACTCAACTGTGAAAAGCATTTCTCATATTTTGATCTATATTAACTGTAACTGGATTAGTGAAGGTTTTCTGTAATAATAAATTATGAAATCCAACTTCTTCCCTAGAAATTTTATTTCTAATTCTATCCCTTATCATAAACCATGTCTAAAACACCTTTGAGGGTTCATACCAATATATGGGGGTTTCAAAGTAAAATGAGAGCTGAAATCACAACCAGATACCTCACTGAACATGTACAACTTTTCTTCCACACAGATGTATGGGTGTAAGGGGTGGGCCATAAGATCTGGCCCTTGCACCACAACCTTGGATGATCCATTGTGCTTCACCTTGGATTAACCCTTTATTAATCCTACACTTTGAATGAAATGTAGGACTTTACTTATGGAGGCACCATAAAAGTCACTTGGTTCCATGAAGAACTGACCCAGGTGACAAAATCTTACGTAAGCTATGGCCTCACCATCACATAAGATGTGTGTGGCTGATTTGTCTTCCTGTATGCACCTTTCACAGGTTGGGTCATCTGTCAGTCCCAGTTTGGAAAGGTGTCCTTTTAGGTGGCAGTGTCCTGTAAGTAATCCTACCACCCATCTGAGTTGATCTCTGTTTAATTTTAACAGGCCCTTTGTTCTTCTGGCAGAGGGCCCTGATATAAATCCCTTTGCCTGTTTGAGCCCAGTTATGGAATTCCAGTGTTTTTTGTGATTTCTGTTAGTCCAGTCCATGATCGCTTTCTTGGCAACTCCAACTGAGATGCCACAAGCTGGTTCAGATCCCATTTAGATCCTGTTCTTGCCAGTTAATCTGCGGTTTCATTCCCAGCAATACTCTCCTACTCAGATGCTGCAAGCTGGTTCAGGTTCTATAAATGACTGTTCAGATCCTGTTCTTGCTAGCAGGTCTGCGGTTTGATTCCCTGCAACACTCTCCTACTGAGTTGCCACAAGCTGGTACAGGTCTTATGAACGGCTGTTCAGATCCTGTTCTTGCTAGTTGATCTGCGGTTTCATTCCCAGCAATACTCTCCTACTCAGATGCCGCAAGCTGTTCAGATCCCGTTTTTGCCAGCTGATCTGTGGTTTCATTCCCTGTAATACTCTCCTACTGAGATGCCACAAGTTGGTTCAGGTCTTATGAACGGCTGTTCAGATCCTGTTCTTGCTAGTTGATCTGCGGTTTCATTCCCAGCAATACTCTCCTACTGAGATGCCGCAAGCTGTTCAGATCCCGTTTTTGCCAGCTGATCTGCGGTTTCATTCCCAGCAATACACTCCTACTGACATGCCACAAGCTGGTTCAGGTCATATCAACGGCTGTTCAGATCCTGTTCTTGCTAGTTGATCTGCGGTTTCATTCCCAGCAATGCTCTCCTACTGAGATGCCGCAAGCTGTTCAGATCCCGTTTTTGCCAGCTGATCTGCAGTTTCATTCCCAGCAATACTCTCCTACTGACACGCCGCAAGCTGGTTCAGGTGCTATGAACGGCTGTTCAGATCCTGTTCTTGCTAGTTGATCTGCGGTTTCATTCCCAGCAATACTCTCCTACTGACACGCCGCAAGCTGGTTCGAGTCCTATGAACGGCTGTTCAGATCCCGTTCTTGCCAGCTGATCTGCGGTTTCATTCCCAGCAATACTCTCATGACCTGGCACCCATGTCAGCTGAACTCTGTTATGTCTGGCCAGTTGTATGACGGATTGGTGGCAGTCCCAAACCATTTTTATGAAGTGATTTTATGTGTACCCAGTGCTTTAATTGCAGCTTGACTGTCTGATAGGATATATGTAGATGTTCCTATTTCTATACAGTCAACTCTCGATTATCCGGGCTAATGGTGGGGATGGAAGTCACGGTTAATCGAAAACCCGGTTAAGCCAAATTTTATTATACGGGCTGGACGACTGTGAAGGGTCGGAGTTCGAGTCCCGGTAGGGTCAAGAATTTTAACTTCTCCAAATCGTCCAGACCGGCTCTGGGGTCCATCCAACCTCCTATCCAATGGGTACCGGGGGCTCTTTCCCCGGGGGTAAAGCGGCCGGGGCGTGAAGCTGACCACTCACCTCCAACTAGTGCCGAGGTCAAGAAAAT
>NW_019718027.1:15258-47873 GCF_002891405.2 Cryptotermes secundus | reverse complement strand
GTTTCTGTTGAATACTTAACACAACACGCTTCCTTTTAAACCCCGACATTTTGCTAACGCACTTGAAGATCTATATTAAGAAACTGATACTTACTTTCACAATGCACTCTCACACTGAGATGGTACCGTTAAATAACCTGGGGCGGTGTATTTGTCCTTGAAACTTTCCAAAAATTCTTGCATTCTTTCACCCCCACCCTAGAACATTGTGTTCGCATAACGGGACGAAATAATGCAGAGCTCGGTTCACACTAGTGCGAAAATAGTGTTAAACTCACCATGTGAAACAAAAGTGAATGAATATTAAACAACATATAAACTTAAAAAAAAAAAGCCCCGGTTAAGCCGCAAACCGGTTAATCCGCCCCCGGATAATCGAGAATTGACTGTAGTTTCTATCTAAATTCTCAACTGCACATGCCTTAATGGCATACACTTCCGCCCTTTCCACACAGTTGCCTACACAAGCGATATCATACCCTCAACAATGTTTCAGAAAAAGTTTATCTCTATTATATATACACCTAAAACATTGGACACTCAAAAACATTTGCCATGTATTCAACTTCACAGCTTGATCCTAATGTACAACAACACATATTTTCCTGCTACAATCAAGAAAATCCTACCCTTGTAAACATAGTTTGTCAATATGTAGTGGAAATGTTAAATATGGCTTCACCCTTCAGGGTGTATCTTGTCTCCACATATAATGTGCTGTACTTACAGATCACGCTCATATTTTTTAAGCAAGGCTGCCTCTTTCTCAGTTGGCTGCCTATTTTCGACTTGCAATGTCCGCTTAATTCTTGCGTGTGCACACAAGGTTACGTCCAGAAATTCTGCTTCTCCAAGAAAGGCTTGCTGCAACAGTAATCATACAATTAATGCATCATTATGTTTTATTACTGAGGACATGATGACCATGTTCAAATCTTGCAATAAAGAGTAAAATGAGAGAATTTAATAGTAACAAATCATCATTGTTGTGTATGGTGAATAAAAGAAGATAATTTACCGTTATTTGCCAGAACGTAAGCCACATCCCCAAAATTATATGGCCTTGAAATAAAATTAATAATTAGGCCCTTACATGCAACAATCAGTACAGCTCAAAACAACCAAGTATAATTCTGCTCCATGTATTTTCATACATTAAAGCATAATAATTTAATTTTGGGGGTTGACAAGACGCTCTAACAACACAAAAGAATTAGGTATGATGCATGTCCATTGCAGTACCATTTAACAGAGAGCAGTCATAACAATGAACTATGTACCTTACCAGATACAGACAATCCAATGATGTTTCTTTTTCTTTAGAAACTGATTATAAAGGTATCAATTTTGTCAGAAAAGTGCAGCTTATATTTGGGCAAATACATGTCACCTCAGATTCACAAAGTATTTGGATTCCTTACCTCATAACCCACTTGTCCGCAAGACATGTAATATAAATTAAGTGCTCTAAATTCTCTACTCTTGGTATCAGCATAGTCAGGGATAGGACAATGTTGAGGAACAGATGGTTTCAAATGCAGTAATACTACATATTACATAGAAATACTGTAACCATGGCCTGCATCAAATAAACCTGCCATGATTCAGACGATGAAAACTGAATAAATCACGTTTCCATTTCAGGAACCAAAGGCAGACTAATTATGGAGCAAATGTGGTGGCTATGTTCCTCTTTGTCTGCAAACAACAAAGCTCCCTGCTTGAATAAAGATTGTACAAGCACATGGTGAGCCTGGCTTTAACTGACAATGGCATGTGTGAATATGGTATATGTTGTTCTTATGCTTTTATAATCATGAGTAGCATCTGTCACTTATCAGCCCCCACCCACCTGTTTTATCTGTATTGGGCTTTATCTGAATAATGTGTGCCGGATGAGCTCTGGCGAGCTTAAAAAAAAAGAAACAACTTAAAATAGTGACAGGAACAAAAAAAGTCTGGTAAGTTCACTGAAATGCTGGAAGGTTTCCATTTTGTGCCATCTGTTAACAGGCCTCAATAAGCCTAACATAGGAAAGATGGCTCATTTGGTATAGGGACATGCTATGGGCAGGATAGCAGAGGTTTAATTCCTGGCAGAGACAGGAGATTTTTCTCTATTCCACAGCATCCAGACCAGTTCTGAGGCCCATCCAGCCTCCTATCCAATGAGTATTGAAGTTCTTTCCCACCAGGTGAAGCGGCCTGGGCAGGAAGCTAACCATTCACCTCCATCTACTGCCAAGATGAATGGTGGAGCTATACCTCAATTCCCCAGTACATGTTCATGGAGTGGTGCTTAATCAATTAAACCCAGGGACAACATAGTTGCAGAATGAATGTCAGAGAAACACTGTATGGGGTAGATTCAAATGTAAAGGATGGAGTCCTCTGCTGCGCTTTTGTGGGCACAGTAATGATTCAGTTTCCACAAACACAGGGAACTTCAGCAGCTGCATAACCATCAGCTTTTTAAGGAAGACTAAATGCCATGAAATTAACAGTCAAACAAGTGTGATGAGCCCTTTTGCTATGCACTTAAATATATGCAACTGAAACATGCAAAACTAAGCCATCTGTATCCAGCACAGTTCATTTGAAAAACAACTATTTTACCTGAAAGAATTCATCAAACTTCTTCTTTTTTGCTCGCTGATTTAGTTGTTCAGGAGGAGGATGAATTGCTACTTTTCCTTCTGATGCCTTCTGCTCTTGTTTGGCCTCTGAATCATTCTCTGCCTTGGTTATATCCCTCTTAGGGGAGCTGCATATTCTAACTTTCATCTTACGACGACCCAAAACAGCTCCTCTATATGTTAGAAAAAAGATTTATTAAGTGAGATTTTAGGTTCTCATGACAGTTACTATGAATATTACTGTCTTGTGAGACGTGAGGACATGTAATTTTCATTGCATGCATCCTGTTGAGTTTTAATATACAATTTCTTTATTAAAACCATCACAACACAACTATATTAAGGTCAGTGCCCAGTTTGGCTCTGCTACATGTTTCGGCTATTAAAAGCCATCATCAGGCAAATATATGGCTAACATATATACACCACTGAACTGCAATACTAATAAAATTGGATACAATAATATTAAATTATATTAAAATACTTGGCATGAAAAAAAAAAATTAGATTATATAAAACAAGAATAAATTTCTTCGAGTGATGCTTTACATCTTCCAGTCAGTCACTGGTTTTTGTGATTAATTTAATACTATTACTTTTGTATCATTTTCAGATTAACATTAATATTACTACATCTACATCACGAGCCCCCAAAACAGTTTATGTATTAAAGCATGATGAGGACGTACTTCAGATACTGACTTATGGGGTTAAAATAGTTCTTTGCAAAACAAATGAAATGACTTAGTGGCAACTGGAATGTCTCAAAAACGGGAATAAAAATGCTGTGAAAAGTGGAACAAAGAAATAAATATAAACCTAAAGTGAAACACTGACAGACAGAAGTTCACAATACCTTTCATTTTCGAGTGTAAAAATCACCTCAGTTGGGCGTCTATTCAAACCAGAGAGGCAAGAGTTCTTGCACATAAACTTGAAGGCCATTGTCACCCAGTCAGTTCCTGCCTGTGGATGACTCAGTGCCATCCGGACACTAAATCTTCCACTCTTCTCATCAAACTCATAAATTGCTTGTGAATGATCAATATGTAGCACATAATCAATCAGCTTAACATCAATACCTGCAATATAATACAATAGTTAGTCTACATAGGGTAAAATTTGACGACTTGTTTACTGTTATGTCTTTCTCAAGCTGTTTTACATTCATGCTTCAGAAAAAGTAGGGCTGTGGGGAGAGAGCATCTCCAATCCAGCCAATAGTCATGCAAGTATTGCTAGGCAGACAAAGTACACTTCTGTTTAAGATACAACCATTTCAAATGTGAAATTTGTTAACAGAGGCATGAGAAATGATTACAGTGGTTTAGCTATGTCAAAAGAATGGATAGGACAAGGGCACTGAGATGGAAATTAATTTTATATTTAAAGAAAAAAAATTAATGGTAGACCAAGATGGTTTGGCCAGATACTGGAAGACATCAAGTGAAGTAAAATCTGGCAAGAATTTATAAGGAAAAGTGGAAAGAAAAATTAGGTTGGAAACTTTCCATTCACCAATCCATATGAAGCGAAGATAATGATGTAGCAGTATCAACAAAAAGGAGGTGAAGACAAAGATGATGATAAAGTTGAAGAATACATTTAGAGAAATATGTTGTGGGAAGCATGAACTGGACTGTCATGACTAAGGGAGACTTTTGTGGTGATAGTAATGAACCTTCAAGTTCAGGAAGTTCAAGGAAAAAAAAACAGGAGTTCACTCAATCTTAAAACATTGCAATTACCTGCATTATCAGGGTGATCTGTGAACTTATGATGCAGACAACGAACCACTGGTTCCTGAAATGCTTCTGCATCACAGTGTACTAGAAGAGCCCGTACAAAGAGGCCAGCTCCAAAATTATCGCACTTGAATCCCAAATGAATTACTGTCTTGAGAGTTATAAACAATTTGTTCATAACGTGAGAAAACTGTGCATACAAAAGAAATCATGTAAGTGCAATGTAAGCCTCTGGCAATGAGGACCAGTGCACTGGTTGCTCATTCCACCCGTTGTTCCCCATCACTTTTCAAGAAAAACCACTTTATGTATATCACAAAGAAGTAAAATTATATAAAGGCTAAAACTATTCTATGCGCATGAACTGTTTATTGACTGGAATATAAATGAGCACCCAGAAAACATGTGGCATTTACACAATCATAAATGCATCAGCACTGCTAAAACACAGCTGCCTTTTCATGACATTGGCCCCAATATGGGTCTCAAACAGATGGTTTCTTGCATTAAAATCCTCTCAGTTCATCAGCCTCATTAATGGCGAGTTACAATACCAAGGTTTCAGAGACCTGGTCTGTCTCCCTCACAGAGGCTGACGGTAAGCATGTGTAAAAATGACTTTTTAGTTCAAGATCAGAATTTGAAAAAAATCTAAAGAACTGAAATGAGAACAAGAATTTTCTCTATCTGACAATTTTTTTTCATTGTAATCATAATTTATAGTATAAGCTACATTTCATAGTGTACTAAACCGTACTACTTATCCCTTTGGTAACAGATCCTTTTCCAATGAAAAATATACATAAATCATTGCATTAAAAACACATAACTCTAGAGTAGGAATAGGAAATGAGACGTTTGTTGACAAGTTGATTCATGCTATGGTGGAGCCAGGCAAAGAATTCTTAGGATCATCCACCCACTCCCTTTCTGTACTCCCCTTACTCCAGCTCACTCTTCCAATCCTATAGTTGGATTACACATTCTACATCATTAGGTGGGGAATGGCCGCAAATAGGCAAGAAAATGCAGTGGGGGAACAGGCTCTTATCTCTTAGCAACTCTTCTTCGGCCAGCTCAACTACTGTTATGATTCCGACTAATTAGGTTGTTTGGGTGCCACTGCATAAAGCATTGAAAAAATAATGTTAAAACTGAAACAGAGATTTCTTTTTCTAAATTCAGTGTCTAAAATTTGATACTCACATATGCCTAGTCAACAGTCATCAAACCTGGTGATGGAGACAGAGAGGAAGTCTCTAAAACACTGGGTTTTAACTTAACTCCATGGATGCTAACTGTTCATAAGAAGTCTGGTACACTTATTCGCCAAGATGCTTTAAATCCTAAATATAGGTCCTGAGCAGGACCATGCCATAGCTCAAGCGGTTAGTCGCTGGCTTCCCACCGCAGTGGCCCGGATTCGATCCTGGGTCTGGTCAAGTGGGGCGGGTATTCTCTGAGTACTTTGGTTTCCCCTGCCAATCTTCATACCACCAAATTCTTTATCATCATAATCACCCGGGGCAGGCTACAATAGGTCAATCAGTAGCCACTGTGCCGAGTGGACCCAGTTGGACACCACCCCCCACTAAGTGGAGGCTAACAGTGGTAACAGTGGGCAGAAGCATACACAAATAAAAACGATGGACAAAAGAGAAATATGGAAATTTCCATTATTCATATGCTACAGTCAAACCTGAAAATCAATCATTACTTACTGGTTATGCTAGATGTTACTAAACAGTGGGACACCTATCTTTCTAACTGAAGAAAGCTGCCCTTGTTCGATAGTAGTAGGCCGATAAAATAATAAAGTATGAAATTGCAACATGGTTAGTAGATGGACATTCTACTGTGTAACATTCTCACTATTACTAACCACAGTGTCATCACAATTATTTGGATCAAGATCCGATTACATAAAGCATATTACAGAACAAAACTATATGAAAGGAAAACAAATCACACACTGAAAATTACAGAGCCAGAACTGAAAACATTAAGATAAATGTTATATTGCTGTTGAATAAACATATCTTATACCGAATTAATTAAACTATTATTATTATCATTATTTTTATTAATTTCATTATTATTATTATTATTATTGTTATTGTATGCTGCTCTATTTGAAACTCAAATTCTCACATCGTGGCTTTGTCTGTGTATGTTTGCTTCTGTATCTTTATTCATGCCGTGTAATTAATACAGACTATCATTTCTGTATTTTGTTTTTTTAATTATTTTTGTGTATTTCTCTATTCGTGCTAGCTTTGTAATTGGCCTCTGTGCTGTTAAGTTTGCATGTAAATAAACACGAATTGAATTGAATAAGTAAAAGTTACTTCCAGTTTAACGCACACACACTGTTGTTCACAAGATACATTTATACACAGTGCGAAGTTTCAAACTACTGCCTTATTAAAAATGTCAGTTTGTTTATTTGCAGTTCCACTGTTCTATGTCTGTGAAGTATTCAGATTAAACTCCATGTCCAACATCCTTAGGGGTACATCATACCATAAGTAGGCAATGCTATAGAAGATATGACCCATGTTTTCAACATCACCAGCAAGGAGTTTCTTGAGGTCATTTACAGGTTTCACAATTTAGTAACCAACCTTCACGGAATCAGTAACTCACTTATGCAGAAATACTGTTGATGCTGTTGACGGGGGACCCCCAAAGATGTTTTAGACAAAATATATTTAATGTTACATTTTTGTTTTTCCTATCTCCTTATGCACTGAACAGTTTGTATTCATAAGATGTAATTTATAGTGATTTATGTATATTTTACTGAGCAATCTTTTAAAAGTTATACTTACCATCCATTTACTGCTTGAAGACCTGCCATCGATCTGAATCTCAAAATTGTGTGGTCCAGGGTATTCTTCTCTTGCAGGCATTGCACATGTTGGTGATGGCAGTAAAGACGCTGACTAAAGAAAGAAAACATCCTTACATGGCACCTTCTGATGGACCATAAATCAAGCAATTCTTTAACCAAATTTAAAACTGAAATGCTTGAACATAGAGAATTATTTACTAGAATACCAAAAAAAGTTGGAGGCCTCATTCTGACAAGAGTAAAAGTTTGTTCAGGTGTCCACTGCCACAAAAACTAGCGAACTGAGATCTGGGTAGCTATCAGATGAGACTAGCAAGAAAACTATCTACAAGACAGTCATGTAAAGGGACATCTGTTCAGCCTTGATTATGTTATGTGACTGTAAGGTCTTCACTGAGTTACAAACCAAACAAGTATCATAAGGTCACATTAAGCAAAACTTTCAACTAAACTTTAATGTGATTGATCATCCAGAAGGATTTTGGTGCATTTATTCACCATAAAACCTTCAAATGCCAATCATTCACAGTAACAGAGGGAATAAGTAGCATGGATAACCAAAGAATTTGGAAACACCAACTTTCCAAGTTGCATTGAACCTTACAATCATTTCAGAAACCAAGTGACTATCAAAAGGTTCCATTAAATATTCAATATGCAAGACTGCAGGAGTGTCAAACCTCAGAAACATGATGCGTTATAGACTGAAGGCAGTCATGGTGAAAGGGATGGTTAACTCTTAACGTCCAAAGTGGACATATCGGAACAGTGAAAGGTACAGTCGTCATGGCTAAAGTACACATATTTGTGCATTCCAGCATTTAAATACTGCTAGTAGAAGCATGCAAATGGCACTTACAGAGGCATGCACACAATTCTAAATAATTATTTTTAAATATAGTAAAATTCAATATACATATATTTTTTTGTTATCTTCGTGATGTATATATACGCTTCACCCCCCAACCCCCTCATCTAATTAAATCAAGCCTTTGTAAAGTATTCCTCAAAGCACCCAAGCATACACAGTCCTATGTAACATATCCTGCACTTCAGCTGTCTTTCAATTTCATCATCTTCCAAAAAAACGTTTCATTGCACTGTACAATGAAATGAAACTATGATATCAGAATTCACTATGAACTCACAGAAAACTGAATGCACTCTGTATCTCAGCTAAAATGCAAGCATTTGTTTGCAACCATAGAAAGGGCAGTAATATCTTTCAGCTGCAATGGAAGGGCTTGGGACTCGTGTATGAAACAAAGAACTTTCTCTCCGACCTCTCTTGGATTCCCATACTTTCACTTTTCTATGCCTCTAGTCAACAGAATCAAATATCTGAAGAGTGTAGCAAAAATGAGAATCTTACAAAGCAAATAATAAAATAAGGTTTTTAGTGGTTCCAGATGGTTTGACACCAGAGACAGCTGAAGTGTGTTAAGTGTTACAAGAAGGAATGACTGTAATGCAGAACCACTCCGTGAAGTGGGAAACTTTTGTTACACTGCACATAAAAGGTACAACTTTTTTTCCTTAAATATTTTCAAATATTACTATACAATATGCAACATTGTGTTCTTTGCTGTTAAAAAAAAACAAGGTTAATTCCATTTCTTTATCATAACAATTTTCTCAAATACAGAATTTTTAATAAAGTACTTAAAATGCCAAACAGCAATGTGCATTAAAACACCCATCAGTAGCAGGCATTTAAATAAACTCCATCCAGCTCACCCTAGCACCATATAAAAGTTAATACATACTAAGGATTACATTACAAAAGGACTGGCCTTCTGGTGATAAAGATTTACTTCAGAAAAAGACTGAATATGTGCAAGCTATAATTTAGTTGGGAAAAGTACTGACTGTGAAGTCAAAATTTACTTCAAAAAGGTCTTGGCTTATGCAGGTTACAATCTGCTTTAAAAGAAATGGGGGGGGGGGCTGGCTTTGGGCAGACTATGATCTCTTTCTGAAAAGAACTGAATTTATGCTGGCTAAGATTTACCACATGACACTACAAATGGAGGCACACCATACTCCTAGGATAATGCATACATAATGATTCAATTCCTGTTTCAGTGAGGTGCATCAAGGAATTCTATATGCTTGGCAAAATTCCAAAAACTTTGCTAACTCCACTTCATAAAATCAGATTCTATTAATTTACAAACAACACCTTTAATATATGTTCTTTCATTGGAGGGAGACCAAGTTTCACAGCAAACAAAATCCATATAACCAATAAGATACAATTTTCCTTTTGAATATCATTCAGGCATGTATACTTGCAATTAAATCTTACCATGCTGGATGGACCATTGAACTGAGAGTACTGAATGGTGGCCTGCTGTGTCCTGTCTACACCCTGAAAAAAGAACAATAAAAGTAAAAATATGGATGAACAAAGATAATTAAACATGGTACGACTACAAATAAAACTCATACCCGTTTCTGGTATAATTCAAACTGCGTTAAGTCATTCATATCTCTGTTAATTGAAGTTGAAATAAAAATATGAATAACCCAAATGTTCACAATAGGTTAAAAATTCAGTTCCTACCTCACAGAAAACACAATTCATCTCCATTACAAAGACCAACAGGTCAACCAGGGGTTTAGGAAAGTCGGGCAAAATGAAGTTTTTTAATGTAAAAGTAGATGGTAAATACATAACCATTGTATTATAAAGGGTTAACATCAAACTCTTCTATCTAATTACAAAATAATGGGGAAACAGAAGTTCTATTCACACAAATAAGAACTCTGACCAAAATTGCTACTACTTGATACCAGTTATCCACCTGAGCCATCTAGAATAAAAGATGTCCTGTGAGATCTTAAAGTTCTCAAGGCAGTGAATTACATTACAATTATCTGGGATGTGACACTGAGTAGTCTGGTACATACATACCAACATTTCAGGAAATCTGATGCCTACACTTTGACAGCAGAATTCTCTGAAATGTTGTACACATTCAGAAAGATGTCTCCAAGCTTCAATGGCCATCCCTCATACAAACAGCACATATGGGAAGCATGCAATCCTTCCTCAAACTCCCTCCTTGTCCTTTTCATCCTTCATCTTCCTTCCCCTCTTTCTGTGACATAGCTCAGGCCTGGATATATTCTGCATCAAGTGTACCTGTCTACCAATTACAGGATACCTTTTCTTCAAAGTCTGTTATTTAACAATACTGCCAGTATCAAGATCATGTAGTGTCTATATGCATGCATGACCACATCCCAAAAGATCATATACACATATTCATAGCATGGTGCTTAATTAATCACTGGGACAACTTTACTTTATTATACTAATAATTTCTTGAATTCTTTATGCAAATACTGTACAAAATATAACACATATTTATGGACAAACGCAATGTTTATTCAAGTTATTTTTCTGTCACATACGAGGGGGGACCCAAAAATAACCGGAAACGACCTGTTGCGCGCGCATGCTTTGTAGTTACGAGTTGTGCTGCTAGGTGGTGTTAGCTGGGGGTCTCCCGCGACTGTTAGTGAGCTGGCGTCGGTCTGAGTTATGTGGTTTGTCTGTGTCTGTGGTGCTCTGTTGTGTGCGTTCCTGTTTCAACCCTTTGGCGATTAGTGAGATGGCCGACCAGAAAATCAAAATCAAACGTGCAACTGACGAAGATCGTCGAAAGACCATTGACCAACTTTCTGAGGAAACGAACATCTCATGGAGCACGGTCCAGCGAATTTTAACCGAAGGTTTGCACATGAGACGGGTGCCTGCAAAATTTGTTCCTCGCTTGCTCGGAGATGACCATAGAAAAAACCATGTGAATGTTTGCCGCGACTTGAAGAGTGAAGTGCAGTTTTCCCTAACAGAAAGCAAAATTTCACGCACACTCTTTGTTCCTTCTGGTCGGCCATCTCACTAATCGCCAAAGGGTTGAAACAGGAACGCACATAACAGAGCACCACAGACAAACCACTTAACTCAGACTGACGCCAGCTCACTAACAGTCGCGGGAGACCCCCAGCTAACACCACCTAGCAGCACAACTCGTAACTACAAAGCATGCGCACGCAACAGGTCGTTTCCGGTTATTTTTGGGTCTCCCTTCGTATACTGCCAGACATGTCCTAAAACGTATTAGGTTCTTAACCTACACTAACCTTAAATCAAATTAAATCTCTTTAGTAACATGGAACTTGAAATTAATTACAATCACGTATGGTACACATGCGTGTATTAGCTGAGCAACATATACATGAAGTATGTTAAAATATAAAAGATGAGTCAAAATGGCTGATACAGGAACCTCATTACCGCAAGGCTGCTTCTAATGCCATGTCCAAAAGTTTCTGACGATGGTGTAGTACAGTAAACATGACCATTATTCTGGACATTGTCCATCACGTTGAGTTCTTTCAAATGTAACATTTCATGATCTAAATCTGTTTCAAGAATTTAATGTATGGAAGGAAAGCTCCTACCCTGTTGGGCCCATTACAAAGAGCTAGTCTCAAACACTGATCCAATGAAGGTTCAGTAATTAAGATCAGCTCTTTCTAACAGGCCCAAATGAGCTGCAAGTTTTTCTTCCTTACATCAAAGGACAGAAGGAAACAGATCTAGTTTCTGAAACACGTTAAAAAACTCAAGATGATGGGTATGTCAAAAGAAGTCATGTTTATACAAAATTTTATATTTTGTTTAATGAATCCTACATGTAAATCAAATGACAACCTACAAAGCATGAGACGCTAAATTCAGTCAAAAGATGTATAAAGAAATTCATCTTTCATTCACCAGATTATGAAACTGTGCACTCTGAACTGAAGTCTGTGGTTCTTGCACAGCAGTCACATCATCAACAATATATACTTCCTCTTTAATGCCATCATGTATGCCTTCAAAAGTACCACATGCCTCAAGAAGTTCCTCATACTCTGATGCTGTCCTGAAAGAACAGAAAATCCCAATCAACATGGATGAAGGAAATTTTGGTACAGGCCTATCTTAGAAGTAAATGACATTTACATTTCTCTGATTTACAGAACTGTAGAATATATACTTCTTATTCCATATCACTCTAGTTATCACTTTAAGATGATTACATAGTAACAGTCAGCTTCTGACTTGGAATACTGANTGGCCGGCTGAATATATTACCGCAGGAGCCGCGGCCGCGGAATTTAAATGACCACGTCAATGGGCTAAATGAGGGTTCCACTGCATTTTAAATATGGATTTCTAACCATCTGGCTTTGTACTTATAAGGTCCAAGATTTGATTCTTGATCTGCTGGTCAGCCATTCTGAGGCTCTTCACAGTCTCTCTCAGCCCCTTCAGACAAATGTTGGAATAGTACCTCAATATCAGCCACAAATACACTGTTCCATTCTTTCTAATTCGTCATCAGAATCATCCTACCCTTCACACAGTGTAACTAAGCAACACTTAACCTCCAAGTCAGTATCCTGAGTACATCCTCCCAAGGCTGTGTGGTTTTCTGCTGTTTAACTACAGATGCAGAGTACTGCTAGTCTGCTTTTACCGGTTCTCACGGTCTCTTAGCTTGTAGATTTCTTGTATTTTTTCTTCTACCCTGAAGATGGAGGCGATACGTTCCTCCGAAACGTCGGTTAACACCACATATACACGGTGCCAAATCCCAGAAGACTGCTTTCTTCTTTACTGCTAGTAGGTTTTAATAATCCGAGAGTGCATCAATGATTAAGCACTCTGTGATTTTAGTCTGCAACCAAACTATACCGACCGAGTGACCGCCGCTTGCCGGTGAAGTATAGTACCAACTTTCAAAACATAAATTGAAAATACTATGAACACCAAAATTTCTTTATGGACATGACCTTGAGCAACAAGATCTCCTCAAGTAAGATGTTCCATGATGTTCACAACCAAAGAAACCACTTTTCTAAGATACATTTTTGGTACAATAGGCTAGAAGTGGCCGCAGTACAAGGGACTTAGTCCCACCCCACTAGCAATTAAAGAAATACACCTTAATATTATTCTCCCATCTCTTTTCAGTTTCCCATGAAGCTTGCCATAAAAAATTCTGTATTAATGACTTTGTTTCCCATATCTAAGGTACATGCTGAGCCCACCTTAATCTCCTTCACTTTAACACCTCCAGAGCACTAGTGCACACAAATAACAAACATAGCTGTTTCTCACATATCCTGCATCCTTCCTTTTTTATTCAAAAATTTTCTGTACAACTTGTTTCCAAGATCTATAATTTAAGTCAATAAACCTGAAACACTGTATTTGGGCACCACGCTGTGTTTTGTACTACTAGTATAGGCGGTTCTGTCAAATACAGTAAACACAGATAACACGGCTAAAAAAACAGATCACAGACATGCCCCCAAAATGTAAATACTGGTCAATGTAGAAGCAGCATAAGCAGCCTTGTGATTGCCAAATAGGCAAAAATATGTTATGTAATAAAGGTGAAGCAATAAACTTGGCATTAAATATCCTCCATTTAAGACATTCTGTAGTTCAGTTTTTAAACCAAATGCTCCCAAAATAAACCTTAAATGGGAGTTCACCCTATTTTGTAATATAATTATTTAACATATTTTTAATCTTTAAAGGACTCTGTTCAGTGGTTTTATTAACTGCACATATTACAGACCACCTAATGGCAGGATGATAGACACTTCACAGAAGAATGTGGCCTTTTTAGTCAGTATTTGCCTGGAGCAACCAGACAAATATCACAAAATCCTCATACTGAGCAAGCTGGTCCAAGGAACAAAACTTTCTTTTTGTATCTGGGAGGTGCCTAGTTCAAATCTTCACAGAGCACCAACTAATCCTGAAGTTTTACATGGTTTTCTACAGTCCCTCCAGGCAAATATTTGAAGAATACCTCAAATTAACAATGATTGCTTCATTTCACATCCTTCCCAGCCCATTATTCACTAACCGTCCTCCTATTTACCATTACACAGTCCAAGATACTGTCAGCATCATTAAATAAACCAAAAGTCCCAAAAACCAAAAGACCATCCTAGCCAGTCTGTCAGACATTAGAGCCCAGGAATTCCAAAATATGAAGTCAAAGTCAAAGTCAAAGTCATGTTACAACTGACGGTCATTCAGTCTGTCTGTCCTGGTGTCGAGCCCCAGCTGGGGCTCATGACCAGATGTTTTCTTCTTTGTGAAAGTTGATGTCCTGTCATTTTTGGGCGCCCTCTCTGACGAGAGGTCGGGTCTGTCGTTTGTCAGTCTTAGTCAGTCCATTGTCAATACTGACATATATTTACAATTTAATTCTAGTCTTAATTCCTATTCCTATTTTTATGTACAATATATATAAGGCCTCTGTCAGTCCAGGTTTTGTACAGCAGATTATGCCCTATTTCTAGTAGTATTCGCTACCACGGCAGTCTAGTCACTTGAACAGTCGTATGCCTGACCGCCGCCAAATTTAAGCCTCTTATACTTTCTGTGTTGGGCTTCGCCTTGTCCAATGTTGCGAACATGAAGCAGGTATGTCAACTGCTATATTGTAACATACGGTAGTTAAAGGGATCTCAGCTCACCATTCACAATCCTCATATACATAAAAACCTTAGAAGCTGTTGCACCATCATTACACATGAAAAATATATAGCTACTGAAGTTGTACCTCAGCATCCTGTTGCAATTGGTATTAGAGTTTATTTTACAGTTCTGTTTATCATTCACCATGCAACGACATCAAGATCTAAAATTAAATCGTTTTTGAAATTTGTTATTGCACTGCATGTTCCGAGGTACACAGCAGATCCTCCCCAAATTTCAGCGCACCTATTGATGGCTGAGTAGGCCAAACATGTAGTGCAGTGACGAATTTTAAATCTTGATATTGTTGCATGGTGAATGGTAAACAGACCTATAAAATAATTAGTTACACTACTCACATTAGGTTTCCGAACTCTGTGAGCACAGCGCTCTCATCATTGCTTGATGCACCTTCAGTCATATCTCCTCCTGTATGATTAATGAAAACAAATGTCTTATTCCTTGTCATACACCTTTCAATGATTAATGCTGTTAAAGGACTGAAAATACACATGTAAATAGTAAATGAAATAGAGAAAAACAGCTCTTAGCAGAACTCACACGCCTGCTTTCATGTCGCATAAATTTCTAGTCCTAGAGACCAGTTACTATTGTTGTTTTATATTTCAGGGTTTAAGAACTTTCAGACACAATGTGCAGTCACGTTTAAGATCTATCTTCATGCCAGACTTCACCTGCCTAGCTTCAACAGTGGAGCCAGAACAGCTGTCAATACAGCAATATACTATGGGCTGGATGACTGAAGAATAAGGGTCAATTCCCAGCAAGGGAAAAGATTTTTCTCTTATCCACAGAACCCAGCATATCCAGTGTATTTTGGGGGCTCTTTCCCTGGGGATAAAGCAGCCACGATGTGAAACTGAGTGTAGGAAATTAAAACTTATGACAACTAAGCAGCCTCCAGTGGCATAATAAGTTCATCAAACTAAGTCACCTGGTTCAAAAGTTCAAAGGGCAGAATCTACATGCAGCCTGGTTTTCTTGCAAGTGTACTTTGATCCCTTAAGAAATAAATAAAAAAGGTTAAAAATTACTGTATAGTGGATCTGAGAATTTAACAGTAACAACCTAGTTAGTTATCTTTCTAAGAACAAATTTATATTGGGGGATATCATACTCACAAGTACCTACCAACTAAGAGTACTATCTTTTGGGATGTAACACTCAGTCTAAAATAAGGTATTTTAAATATATTTTAAATGTAATTAAGCCGTGAGCATAGAAGCATAATTCTAAATCTGTGCATATAAGAGGATTATGGAATGTTTTATATTTTATTTTATAAACACACTAGATACTTGTAATATATGGATCCATATGTGAATCACAATTCAGTAATATCAGATCTGCTGACTGTATTGCCCGATGATGGCTCCATGAGCCAAAACATGTTGTGACATTATATTCTAATCCAATAAGAACTCAGTTGAATAGAGTGAAAGTGAGTTATGTTTACTGATTGTTGTATCTGACATGTGTACTAAGAAACATATATACAGTAACAAAAGCTTTTGCTTGGTACAAACTCCATGTTGGTTTCTCATTTGGCCCATTCTTCAACCATGAAGATGGTGACATCATCATCCAAATGTCAGGTGATTTTCAGTGAACTACACAGCAATACACCCTGGGAGATATCTCTCTTCATAACCACTTTGGTGAGAATCTCAAATCCTGTATCACTGAAAGTTGTCATATCCTCTTTTCTAGACTTGAAAGGATTCTGATGATGGTGTATGCTGTACAGAACTATTAGGCTTATTTTGGACTCTACCCATCGTCCAGTATATAAAAGACAAAAAAACCACAACGTTTCAGAGACTGGATCTGTCTCCGTCCTCAGGTGGACGGGGCACTGGACCAGTGATTGAGACTAGCTCTTTCTAACAGGCCCAACGGAGTAGGCTTATCCTGACCCATCCACCTATGGATGGAGATAGATCCAGTCTCTAAACGTTGTGGTTTTTTGTCTTTTATATACCGGACGATGGATAGAGTCCAAAATGAGCTTAATAGTTCTGTATACCCTTTTATGTTATTTACTTTCATACAGAAACCAAACAGGACACTAGTCATCATACAGTGACATCAATATTTAATTTAACTTTGATGGGTACGACTTTTCTTATACTAAACTGCAGTTTTCACTAAATAGGAGTCGGAGATGAAGACCAAAACACAAAGACTGAGGATGTGACAATATGCAGCTTGTCATGGCTATCTCACGCCTCAGGGGCAGTGACAAATAAACATGGAGCAACAGTGGTAGCTTAAACATACACATTAAAATCACAAAATATAGGACTCTATACAGATATATGGGTGTGATGCAAAATGCTACAATTGTTTAGTAATAAAAGTCTCCTGCTTGAAATTTTGTTTTCACCGCGATATCAAGATTACGATCGTCTCGAATTACATATCTCGGAGGAAGGTGATGTCTCCATCTTGAAGGTATGAGTTCTTACCTGCAGAAGAAGGTAGCATGTTCCTCTTAAAACATCGCTAGCCTTCCATAACAAACTACACAACATACCGGGTTACTTCATATCGTCACCTTTTAACTGCTACTGAAGAAATATACTTTCGTTGGCTGCGTGCTTGCCAATAATCACCGTTCATACGTTTCTCATTAGTGTTATATTTCACGCCCAATAACTTAAACTCGTTTATTTTACCTTCTAAGGACCTCCACTTCCTTTGTGTCATAACGCCGCCTTCTTCGGTTTAAGAGAGAGCGCCAGAGTTGCATTGACACAGCGGTATGACGTGGGGAGCAGGGATTAGTAGAGTGATTGATTGATTGAGTTATTTAAAATCCATAACTGTTACATTATGTACAATGTATGTGAGTATTTCAGGTCATTCAGTTGGTTCATGTATGTATACGTTACTGGTACTTCGTCAACTCGGTAAAGCGCAGGCTGTGACAACTTCCCATGGAACACATCAGCATTATTAAAAAATCCGTATGTCAATTATAAACTTGACAATTGGCATGAGTTGGTTTATCTCCGCTGCGGTCAATCAATGATCACTCTCTCCGCCTGCTACCCGTGGTGAGCACGGATGTGTAAGTGCAACTCACACTCACATAGTCACGGATCATTGGTCATAGCGATAGATGCTATTGATCGTTCATTACTGACATACTATTTCATTAGTATAGTGATTTTGACATGATATATTTTACATAATCATTTTTGGACATCCAACAAGTAAAGTAGTTCATGTACCTGTATATAATGAGACCTTTTTTAAACAATTTAAAACCATCAGACGATGTCACGTTCTGAGAAACGCTCCGAGAGCAGTTTGTTCAACATGGAGATCGTAGAGATCCATACGTAAAGTTGCTCCAGTGCTTAGTTAACACTTTCGCCCCCACATCCGACCCGTGGTCGGATAACAAACGCGAACATTTCTCATTTAAACGACGATTATATAGAATGCAAAAAAAAAAAAATATGATGTTACAACGCTCTGTGGCAGATAGATGGGTTAAATCTGATCATATTTTGTTAACACATCCATGTCCGGAAAGGCTTTGTTTACGCGCTAGGCATCTGAAATGTGAATGACGCTTGTGGGCAAGTAACCCATAGTCCCCGACTGTACCTAGAGATTGTTTAGTAGTTTCTCCATAATTTGTGTGGCGGATATGTACACAAATGTAGAGTACACAGAGATGTTTCTCATCTAAGGGAGGGCCTGTCGGCAGTATCTACAGTGTTTCCCAAACAAGCGTCACCCAGCTCACACTATATTTCCAAGATTAGAGAGACGTCTGTGTAAAACAGACAGCTTGAAGTCCTAACAAATACCCGTGGATGTCAGCGGAGGTGCCATACACCAGACTTTGAAGAGCAGCCTGATACTAATACCTGAAGTGTGGCACACAGCCTGGGTATAAAACACGTCAGTATGGAAAGTTTTGCACGATGAGCATCTTCACCCCTACGAACTCCAGAAGGTGCAGGCAATGGGACTGAATGACTTCAACTCAGTGTGTCAACTTTGTTGATGGTTACTCGGACAAACTGTACATGCACCTAACTTCCTTTGCTTTATCTTCTTTTCTGGATAGTGTACTTTTACCAAAGACGGCATTTTCAACTCCTGAAACAGCCATGGGCTCAAGAAAATCTTAAAGCGTTGCATATCCGAAGCCAGCAACACCGTTTTGCCGTCAATGTGTGGACAGGTGTTATCAATGGACATCTAACTGGCACTTACCTCTGCAGCTTACTGGTGATATTTACTTAACATTTCTCCAAGATTCCTTACCTGAGCTGCTGGAAGTGGTGCCTTTGGAAGTCTGTTGTGAAATGTGGTTCCAGCATGATAGTGCCCTGGCACACTGCACTAATGTCGTCTGTGAGTAATTGGATGAAACATTTGGTAACATATGGAATGGACGTGGAGGCCCAATAACCTGACTTGAATCCATCAGATTTCTTTCTCCGGGGAAACATGCAAAGCCTGGTGTGCGAGCTTGCCACAACCTGATCTTCTGGCAAGAATTGCAGTAGCAACTGGAACCATCCGGGAAATAGGGCATAATCTGCTGTACTGAGCCTGGACTGACAGAGGCCTTGTATATATTGTACATAGAAATTGGAATTAAGAGTAAATTTGTAAATATATGTAAATACAATGGACTTACTAATACAGACTATGACTGACAATTAACAGACCCAACCTCTCATCAGAGTGGGTGCCCCACATGGACAGGACAGTAACTTTCATTTAAAAAGAAACATCTGGTCATGAACACCAGCCAGGGCTTGACACCAAGACAGACTGACTGACTGTCGGCTGCAATGTTACTTTGACTAGAATGATGCTGACATCACTGAGTTCTTAAACTATAGACATAGATGCATTCTACCAGGTAATCTGAGTGCCATACACCCATTTTGGAATAAAGCAGCATGAAATTATTTGATTTCAATGATTTCAAATCCTCTGCACCGCAAAACCACATTCATTATTCCCCTGCGGGAAATGGTGACCTGCTGGATTATGTGGTCCACCAACTATCAGGGTGTCAGATGTCATTGTTTCTGATATTTTGGATTCAGATCATCTACCAACAGTATTCGACATAATGGGTGTCAAATTTGGGAATCATTCAGAACCTACTGAAATATTCACACACTGGAATCTGTTTCCAAGCATTGCCTCTGAATGAGTATCACCAAGAATCAAAATTAACTAGGAGGTAGAAGCCAACAAATTGGCACGCAACTTTACAGCCTTTGATGCTTCGGCATATGGCTTGTTGACAAGTAAAGTTACACTCTCAGACATAAAGAGCGAACCTCCTGGTATAGATTGCCTGTTAAAACACAAGCAGAGGCTAAGGAAATTGTGGCAAGAAACCAGGAATCCAGTGTGGGGGGGGAAAAAAAAACAACAAAAAAAACAGTTAATTGGGTCACGAAATCAAATCAGGCGAATGACTCATAAAATGGCATTTGAATGGTGGGAAACAAAAATAGGTATCACTGAAGTCACTCCTCAGGCTATATTGTAGATTGCAAAATCCCTCCTAAAGAGGGCAAGAACTGCTATATGTGTTTCTTCAGACCTTAAATTTCATTCATCCGTGAAAGCCAATGCAGTTGCTGCCTGTTGGGAAATTCAGTTCATATCACATGATTTACGTGACGAAAACCATGAAGGCTAGAGCTCAAGCTCTACTCGAAAGCCTTAGACAACAGGCCTGCCTCAGAGGAAAAGACCATGTTACTTACAGGATACATAAATTCTTTGATATTGACAAGGGCCTGCTGAATTGATGGCATTCCAAAAGAATGCCTCAGGCACCTTCCAAGATGACCATTGGTGCAGCTGACTGTGAATTGCTGTATTTGAATTGATCTTGCTGGTCACCTGTTTCGCTTAGTCTTCAATGCTGAAGATGGAGGTAGCACATTCCTCTGAAACTGTAACTGATGTGGAGTCAGCATGGATTAGTACTTGAAACCTTGAAATAACAGCAGATATCACTTCAACCTCCATGAAATTAGTGCACACAATCACCCACATAGAGATGAGCATGTCGATGCTGCTGGTTGATGACATTGCGCACATATGCAGCCATCTATGTGTCATACAATAATACTACAACTAATGTCGGATACAATTTAGTGAAACCATGAGAATCAGGATGCAATGCAGCTGGCTCAAACAAACAATGCTATTTCTGGCATCTAGCTCTGTCTGGACTCTTGGGAGAGTGTGATGTGAAACTTTCATTTTTCTCCAGTTTGATTCCTCCTTCCTGAGAAGACGTATCAGCCACATAGATGGGTGCAAAGTGTGCTCACATACAGTGACTGTACATCATAGCTAGAAGAAAGGAAATTGTATTCAGATAATTGCCACATTCTGTGTAAATAACATTTAATTTCAAAACTAGAATGCAGAATTTAACATGTTATGGTACAAAATACATAATTCGAAAGGACCAATAATAAATGCAATACCAAGGCCAAGGCATACTTCCCTATACGCCCATCTAGTCATCTAGCCATTCTGGTCACAGCAGGTTTAGTATAATAACCATGAGATAACCTTCAAGCTGTGACAAGTGGCTTGTGTAAGCTGATAAAGGGCACAGGGTCTTCAAACAGAACAAGACAGGAGGCAGAAAGGGGAAACATCCAGTGCTGTCATGCCCGCATTCCACAGGACTTCTTTCTGTGGCCTCAGTATTGTTCCACATATCAGGAACAGAGCACTTCAATAGCTGAAAATTGCCATTAACTGAAGACTTTCTCAACTAGCTGCAGTAGATTTAAAATTTCCAGAGAAAATAAAAGTATCCGGAAGCTTAAACATCAAAATCTTTTCTCTCTCTTTTGGTACAAAGACTCGGTAACAAAATACTGAAAAAGTATACAAGCCTACTAAAGACTGTAAATATCTAAACACTCAGGCACATTCAACACTTTCAAACCATTTTTTCCCATTGGTCTTCATTCTGGTTAAGTTGTGCGCTGTCTTTTATTTTCATATCGCTCAAAAGTTAGTTTCGGAACATGACTGAAGTTTGTAAATGCAAAATGCATATCAATTCAATACAAATACATTTACAATGAACAAAAGGTCATGCAATGTCACACAATTACTTTAGTCCAACATCTTATTTTCATCACGCTGATGCAGCAACCAATAAAAGGGCTCAAAACGTTGACATGCAGCTACCTGCAGCAGTCCAAACACATGTTCTCATCTTCAAGATTACTGTACCTACAAACAATGCAAGTGTCATTCTCTGTCAATAAGAGCAATGGCAGTATGAGACAGGATTATCATAATATTTTTAGAGAAGAAATATTGTTGCAGGTTAGGAACATTTGGCTGTAGTATGAAAACTGATAAAAAATACTTCACTAGTCACCTCCAGAATTGGAAAATGACCTGCTGGGACACCAGAAACATACAGATAGTATGTTTTGATGAATAAGGGTATAGAGAGATTATAAACAGTATGGAGAAAAAATATGAAAGGAAAGGTTGTTAGGAACAGAGGAAATGGTTTTGTATGAGATACAATATGAAAATACCTCTGGATGAGGATGATACAACTTGAAAAGTTATATATGGGTTTCTTTGTACCTACCAGTAGAGACCAAATGATCTGTGATTTAAGGTACAGAGTATATTAAAAGTCCAGTTACCTCAGAAGTGTATTATGAGTAACATTAACACTTATTATTCATGACCATGCAATTACACAGCTAGAAAACCACTAATTGTTTGGCTTCCTCCATCATGTCCCATACCAAAAACATTACCCTGCTTCAGTAATTGTGGCACAGTAATAGGGCACCTACAAGTGTGATACGCATAAGCTCTTATTAAATCAAAGAAATACTGCTTGCTAGTACATGGGTCCATGAAAAACATATCACAGGTCAATTGTTATTGAGCAAGCATTTAGGGGCATTTCTGAACGNTGAATGTAGTGTGAAAATTAGAAAAACAAAACTCCAGTTTTTTCCCAATTTATTACACTTTAAGTGAAATGTTGCATTCTTTGATTTAAATATTTAAATATCCACCAGCATAGGAGTTGGGTAGGAATTTAAATGCTGCCGGCAGTTAAGGGTTAACTGCTAATTGCTCTGACATGCAATGTTATGCTATAAATATTGGCAAGGACTACAAGATGGTCACTTCACCTTGAATAAAGGGACAGCAAGGATTTTAAAAATATCAGCAATAAAGCCAACTTCTACACAGCAGTATCAGCCAAAAGCAGTGAAACCAGAAAAAAAAAAGAATGAAATTTAACACAAAACTAGAAAAAAGCCCCGTTGCTTTATGTACACACACACGTTTAATTCCTGCACTTGTGTATTTCTGTTTTCTAAAATAAATAATAAAAATGAGCAATAAATTTTAGGCTGAGGTAAGTCTGTAAAAAATGTATTGTCTGTTGAAAGACTGAATAACAAAATTTGATAACTTCCATTTCTACCTACAGTTTTCATAGATAACTGATAAATGAAAGTATATATTGTCTGCTGAAGACTCAATAAACAAATTTGATTATTCCCATCCCTACCTACAGTTTTCACAGGCAACTCCCCCATTCATCCACATCCACTATCATGCATTACAGCCCCTAAGGATATTCTGAAATCACCTTTTCACTGATTATGCATGTTATGGACCTGAATAGCTGTGGTAAGACTGTTTCATAATATAAGCATATCAGCAGTACTCTAAACAGATAATTTTCTTCAACAAAGGTATACACTAATACTGATTAAATCAACATTGTTTATTGGAATCTTCTGAATTAGTCACATCAATTTTGCATCTGAATTCCTTGGAAATAAGAAACACTTTCCTGTTTAGACTAATTATATACATGGCAATTCATAAGTCCCTCAAGGAAATCCGAACTCTGCGATACAGTAGCTGGGATGGTAATGATGGGAGGGGGGGACATGTCAACAGAGGGGGAGACACTCCCAAGTTTCTGACCTACCTTACAATTAGATTCTAAAGGGTTCTGACGATGGTGGATGACACACAGAATTACTGGGTTTTTGGACTTTTTCCCATTGTCTGGAATTGTAGGCAACAGAGGACATGACGTTTCAGAAACTGGATTTGTTTCCGCCTTCAGGTGAGAAAGGAAGACACCTACTCAGTTTGGCCCCTTAGAAAGAGCTAATCTCTAACCTTCGAAGTCTCATATATACAGATATAAGTAAATATCAGACTAAAAGGACTGATCTGTGCAACATTGTGTAGTGCTCTTAAAAATAAATTAAGTCCATCGTTTTAATTAGTAGAGCGTGGTCCAGTGAACCCTCTCATCGGAGCAAGGCCTGTTAACCACTGGGTACAACCCGCATGTTCATTCCTTGAACATTATCCATTTTTCCATTCACACATCACTCCCGATATATTTGGCATGGTTTTAAGGTCACGTGGTGCTCAACTATGGACAAGAAGTGAGTGGGAGGAAGAAGACAAAGGAGAGGGTGATTAGAAAGTGGTTGCCCAACGAGCGGCTATGCAAAATAATCAGAATAACCCAATAAGAAAGAATCACAGGGGGTTAGGTCAGGTGACTGTGGAAGAGAGGGAAGAAGTGGAGAGTTAATGTTAAAAAACATCCAATCCAATGACGGGGAAGATTAGCACTGAGGTGAGCATGGATGCCAAAATAGAAGTGTGGTGGAGCTCTGTCTTCTTGGAAAATGAAGTCCTCACTATCTTCCTGTAACTGTGGCATTAGCCAGTTACAGCATGCCCAGGTAGTTGATACCACTTCACAAAGAAAAATGGTTCATGGAATTTGCAAGAGGAAACGGCATAAAACACATTCACTTTAGGCAAATCATGGATGTGTTCCACTGTTGCGTGAGGATTTTCTGTGCCCCAAATGTGTAAGCTGTAATGGTTCACCTTACCACACACACAAAATTGCATCATCACTGAAAACCAGCTTCCTCCAGCCGCTGTTGGAAACCCACGCAGAACTGGAAATGAAGATTGTGATCCTGGGGATTCAGCACCTGCAACAGCTGCAGCCTGTATCCTTTCATGCCAAGTTGTTTGTGCAGAATGCACCAGACACTTGACTGAGGCATCTGCAATTCCCAGCTCCTATGATGTGTTGACTTCTGAGGGTTCCTGATAAGTTTCTTGCACATGCTTGACAGTCTTGGCTGATGGCCCTGGCTGGCCTTTTCGTTTCACAGTGCACAGGCAGCCACTCTGCTGGAATTTCTTGTACCACTCATGAACTGTTTTGCCCGCAGGTGTTTCTGTGTGGCACTTGGTTTGAAACCTCCAATTCACCTCACAAGTGACTCAGTTTTGGCAAATTCCAAGACAAAGAACGTTTTCTTATCCCCTGCCCATGCCATGTTTCATCACAACTGCCCCACAGCAGTTAAATGTACAGGGTGACACAGAAAAACGGGAACTTCTGGCAAACAAATAAAAATAGAATACATGCAACAACAAAAAATTTTATTGACAATAATTGAACCACTACAACTTGCCTTTTAAGAAACAACAATCCAAATTATCAATTTCTGAAAATTACGTCCTGCAGATGGCGTCCTTGTCTACGTATACATTCTCCTAATCTGTTGTTCAGGTTCCCCATTGATCGCTGCAACATCTCAGCTGGGATACCACGAATTTCTTCTTCAATTCTTTGTTTCAATTCATCCAGTGTCCTTGGCCGAGTCGTGTAGACCCGACTCTTGAGGTAGCCCCACAAGAAAAAATCACAAACTGATAAATCCGGTGATCTTGGGGGCCAAGGAATGTCACCGAATCTTGAGATGACATGATTACCAAACAATTCTTGCACAGCTGCAATTGATTGCCTTGCAGTGTGCGATGTCGCACCATCCTGCTGAAACCAGGTTTCGTGAAGTTGTGGGAAATTGTTCAATGCAGGTGCAACAAAAGTTTGCAACATCTCAACATACGGATCCGAAGTGACAGTCACTGTGATCCGGTCTTCATTTTCGAAAAAGTAAGGTCCGATGACCCCGTGTGACGAAACTGCACACCATACTGTGACCTTGCTGGCGTGTAAAGGGCGTTCATGAACTTCACGAAACCTGGTTTCAGCAGGATGGTGTGACATCGCACACTGCAAGGCAATCAATTGCAGCTGTGCGAGAATTGTTTGGTAATAGTGTCATCTCAAGATTCGGTGACATTCCTTGGCCCCCAAGATCACTGGATTTATCAGTTTGTGATTTTTTCTTGTGGCGCTACCTCAAGAGTCGGGTCTACACGACTTGGCCAAGGACATTGGATGAATTGAAACAAAGAATTGAAGAAGAAATTCGTGGTATCCCAGCTGAGATGTTGCAGCGATCAATGGGGAACCTGAACAACAGATTAGGAGAATGTATACGTAGACAAGGACGCCATCTGCAGGAAGTAATTTTCAGAAACTGATAATTTGGATTGTTGTTTCTTAAAAGGCAAGTTGTAGTGGTTCAATTACTGTCAATAAAATCTTTTGTTGTTGCATGTATTCTATTTTTATTTGTTTGCCAAAAGTTCCCATTTTTCTGTATGCCATGGCACCTATTACCCCCAAAAAACTTAGAGATATTCTCTACCTACTTACGTGCTCCTTTCTGTTGTGGCTGTCTTGGATGTTGCATTGCCAAGTTTGGAAGTTCCGAAGGGACTTATGAATTACCATGTACAGATAGCAGAAAAATATTAAATAATTCTGTCAATTGCATTGACACTATTTTTATGATGTTCAAGACCACTGGACTGATTTGGCCTAAAGAAAGGCAGAAAAAGAAGTTTTGCATGATGTCCCACAACTTGTGGTAACACCAGAAGATATACTTACATGGCAAGTGAGCATGCATTGCAGAACTCTTCAGTGCACTTAGCACATGTTACAATGCAATGTGCACAAAGGAACTTCTCACAGAATGTACACCGGGACTGAATATCTGAGCATGGCAGTTTGCAGTTCTCACAATGAAGTCTTGGTTCTGGCTGAAAACAAACTTCAGTCACTTCCAAATTTCAGCAAACATGAAAATTAGTTGTTCCTGCCAAGCCAAGTTATTAATATAGCATAAAACCTGACACTGTTATACCTAAGGTTTCCTGAAAAAGGTGTGACATTCTGAAAATATCAGAATCAGACTGTGTTCATGCTTAAGCCTGATGGCCTAAAGTGCTGGGCCTATAATTTGCTTATCCTTGATTGCGTTCTGTTTTTCAAGTTTTGTTACTGCAAAGAACATGTCTTCAGATTTTTTGCTGGAAGAGAACAGGTTACTTTCATCCACCATATGTTCTTCTTTTGAGAACATGCATGAAAAAACAAAAGAACAATACAATCACTTTGATGGTAGAATTTAAGTGTATCTTTCAGTAAGGTCGTGACAGCTGCTGCCTCTGGTGCAACACAACAAAAGACCCCATAGAAGTAAATTAATTCATAACTTATGTATGACTTTGACTTTCAGAAATATGCTATGTGGAATGTTGAAGGTTCTCTTGTTTCAGCAAATCTGCAATTGCCATTTTCAAGGTCAATATAGTTCTTTTTTTGGGGGGGGGATTTTGAAGTCCTTACACAGAGATGTAAGTAGGTGATGAGTCCAAGATGAAGTGGTAGCTGGATATTACAGAAGAGTGGGGTGCTACTCAGTAGGAAACAACCACGTAGTTTGTGAAAAGACAGTGGCGACAAATGTATTTCTGGAGTTCCAGCAGACTTGAAAAAATGCCATGACGAATGTTCTGGTGACAAGGTTGCCCTGAAAAGAGGTGATGAAAAATGTCTCAGCATCTTCATGTTTAAGGCATGTGGCAATGGAACTGTTTTTAGCAACTATGTGGTAAGGAGGAGATGTGGCAAAAAAGGTTTCAGAGACCATTTGACTGGGAACAGAAGTACTGAACAAGTTTACATTGACCATGGAGGTAACAGAAGCTTCTGTTCCTGCAACTTGGGACAGGAGAGGAAATGATGAAAAGTCTGCATCATCCACTATGTACGTACATCTGCATGGTTGAAGTTCAGTGGTTGTTAGAAGGGCATGAAAACAAAAGCTGAGGTATCTATGCCACTGGAAACCATTAGCAGAAGCTAAGGGATCTACAAAGTTGGAAGCCATTACCAGACAACCAGTGAAGACTTGGCTGACTGAGAAGACTTAGTGTGTGCTATAGTGAACTGTAAGGTAAGGTAAAGTTGTCTCTGTGTTTAACCAATTAAGCACTATGCCGGCACATGGGAGAGTGGATACAGAAATCCACATTTTCTTGACCTCGGCACTAATTGGAGGTGAGTGGTTGCCTTGACGCCCAGGCAGCTTTACTCCCACGGAAAGAGTCCCTGGTACCCGTTGGATAGGAGGCTGGGTGGGCCCCAGAGCAGGTCTGGACAATGTGGAGAAAATTCTTGACCCTACTGGAACTCCAATTCTGACACATTGGTTGTCCAGCAAAGAGCCAGTTGCTATACCCACTAAGCTATCCTGGCCAATGTAGAGTGTGTAAATTAGTGATAACACTGAAGTTACTTTTAGTAACGATCTGTATGTGTTCATTAAACTCAATTACTACTCCAAACCCCATCTATACCATCTATAGTCATCCTTATCATGTGACAGTTGGATTCCTTTCACTCCTGTGAGAACTGCTTCTACTGAGACATTAAACGCACAAGTTTGTGGATTTTAGAACGTATTGCTTTGCCTCCTGTTGGGATCCATTCTGCTGGTATCTCACCAATCCTTGGTGATTAATACAATTTTAGTTTTCAATAACAATCTCAACTTCACAGTCAATTGTGAAATGAGAAAAACCCTTACTCCCTTTAGTGCAACTAACGTTAAGAAACTTTATGCACTGAAGGGTTAAATGAGTAACAGAAAACTATAAAAACAAATGCAAAAGAGGTACAAGGTCCTGTACAAATTGGTACCTTAACAGTGCCCCATGATTGCAATTGGCACTGACTATCCAGAAACATCTGTTTGTAATTATGTTTCAAATCTGGAGAACAGAAATTCTCTTTATGTTTCACAACTGGAGAATCCAAATGAAGACTTGCTGCAACTCCTGATTCAGTCACATTCAGTACTTTCCTTGCTCCCACAAACAGCATATTCAGAGTTTTATCTGTAAGAAAAAATCTTAAATTCATCTTCTAGTGTCAATTTACAAAGGCCACAAATGCAAAAAGTGGCAAGAACTTCTTTAAATCTGCAAAATATAGAATTGTTTTCACTGCTGTATGGTCATTAAGTATTAACATTTAACTAGTGTGACCAAATAGTTTCTGGACCGGTTGCAAGATGGCACTAAAGCAGTTACAACAAGACTCGTCATCCACGCAGACTTAGAGCAGTATATGTTGGATCATTTTGTCATTCATCTGAGAGTTGTAACTTTTGTCTCTTGACAGTAATACTGAGACCTCCACACATTACTGGAAAATGATGATTTAAAGAACAGCTAGTGTGCAGTAACCTATGAGAAGTTCGTGCCATAGCTCAAGCGGTTAGTCACTGGCTTCCCACCACAGCGGCCTGGGTTCGATCCCCGGTCTGGTCAAGTGGGATTTGTGGTGGACAAAGTGGCACTGGGGCAGGTTTTCTCCGAGTACTTTGGTTTCCCCTGCCAATCTTCATTCCACCAACTGCTCCACAATCACCCTCACCTAACATCTGGGGCAGGTACAATAGGCCAGAAGTGGCCGCAGTCCCACTCCACTAGCAATAAAAAAACCTACGAGATGTTAAAATTTGCTTTCAGAAGGAAAACAATGTGCAAAATTGAAATATTTAATTGATTTTCTAAGCTCAAAACTGGAGTAACACTAGTTCAGGACATCCACAAGCAAAAGAGATGAAAATGTGGCCGGTATCACAGAACTTATTCATGAAATTAGACGCATTACCATCCACAACTTCATTAACGAGTTGGAAATCTCATTTGGATCATGTCAAAGTTTTCTGACACAACATGTAAACATGGGACAAATGGGTGCAAAATTCTTGCCTCATTTGCTGGCTTACGAGCTAAATCAGAATTGTATTAGCATGTGTCAGGACCTTCAACAAAAATATCACAGACTCACAAAATCTATTCAGAGGTCACCACGACAGGCTGAACTATTTTTCAGAATCAGAAGAACCACATATCACAGACAACACAAGACACACCCCACCTACATAGGCATTGCTGCCATGTGCACCAAGCTACAAAATTAAAATGAATGGCAAATGATTTAGTAGATCCTGTTCTACCCACACCCTACCTGGAGAAATACTGCCCTACCTGCAACAGTGCCATCTTGTGGCCAGTCCAGAAACCACCTGACCACACATACATTTCTCACTCACATCAGCATCATTCTATACCCCTATCAACATAGAGTAGTTACCATGGTAGTGATCAAAAGTGTAACACACAGGTGCCTCCCAGCTAATGTGTGCTGGGTCCTCTGCTGCCATAGAAAAAGGAGACAAAATTTCTCATGGGTTCTGGTGAAGGGCTGTATTGAGGCTGAGGTTGAAAGATGTGTCACAGTGGGGTGAATGTCATCATAAAGAGGAAGGAATTGGCTTGAGGCAGCTGATGGCTTGGCTGGAAGCTCTGTTAAGTGTCCAGCCAGAACTAGTGGTAGGTGCTATGGTGTCACCTATGGTAAATGACAGAAATTGGGTACAGGTACCTCTCAAATCAGCAATACAAGAAAAGAGGCTTAGAGTCTATGAACATAGGTTTGTCCTGTCCCTTTTTTTTTTTTAGGAACCTGGTTATATGGGACATACTAGATCACATGTCAAAAAGATTCAGGTGTTTTGCATTGGCTGGGATTAAGTTTCTTTCATGACTCCAGTCACAGCCTCATGTTATGGCAAGGAAAGAAAAAATATCACAGTTTCCAAGGCCCCTGAGACAATCTGGATGGAGGTCAGAAAAATCCTTGTCCCTATTGGGAATGGTATCCTGGCGGTTAAGCCTGCAATCATTAAACTAAAATATTCCAAATCCTTTGGATAAGTGAAAAATACAAGTAACAGACTGAAATGTACTTATTGCTAGAAACTACCAACTGTGTGTGTGTGTGTGTGAATCATACTGGAAATAATGTTCGTAAACTCTTGTACTATGCTTATTCATTCATGGCTAACTGAATTTCAGTTGTCATAGAAAGGTTGTTACTTTTACCATATGTAAAGAAACACTCTTAAGCCCGGCACAACATGGCATACATATCACCACCACTTAAGTTAGTAATCATAATACGAATAAATACAGCCTACCATAAACTGACTTCACTGATTCTTCATCACACATTTCTTTCTCGCTAATATGTACTTTATTTTGGGGTAAGAGGTCATATTCGAATGGATACATTCTCTTCGGCATTATGAGTTTAAATTTATTGCTGTAACTAAATCTGAAAACATATGAGTGACAAACTATAAATACACCTTACGAACGACACTCATGACCCTCATTACCAACTGAGTACACACACACCACTGTCAGTCACGAACGTCACGAAGTCACGAAGGTCACGAACCGAATTTCACAGCTATATGCAGGAAACGTTCTGCATGTTTACCTTCGTTTAACATCTCGCTTTCACCGACACATGCCGTCCATCATGGATTCCGAGCTATAGATCGGAGCGCTGATCACTCATAAACCTCATAAATACACAACTAACATGGGACATTACATCGAGGGACGAAAGATGGCAGGGTGACGAGAGGGAATTCTTGACTAAAGTGAATGGGATACAACGATGTAAGACTAGAAATTATTATATTAGGAATGAACTACATGTAGAAAGTTTAAATGGCACTGCCTGTATATACAAAGTAAAGTGGAAAAGTCAAGTGCAACACTATTTAATAATATGTACATCGTCAATAATGCAACAATGCTATTTAAGATAGATAAAATAAGGCCGGGCTCACGCCAAGGAACTGGCAACCGCAACGCAACCGCGATTTCCGAGAAGTGTAATCAGCCAGGGTTGAACATATTTAAGTGATATCACTTCTCCATGCAACCGAGTCCTTCTTGAAATCCAACCTTGAGGCGACGGAACTCATTTGTTGAAACTGGAGAATTTTAACTCCACATGTATGACTACGTAAGCAAAGTATGGAGACAATCAGAATATTTGTACAGAGAAGCCCCCAAGCCTCACAGTGCTACAAATATTTGATTAAGTCAAAGAGCAATTTGCGACAAACAGCCAGTCTCTCTTGGTGCCGAGCCCTATCCGGGGCTCATTGACAAGATATTATACTTCTTTTTGACAGTTATGATTTTGTCCATGTGAGGCCACCTCTCTGACGGGAGTACAGGTCTGTCATTTGTTAGAGACACAATCAGCACTAGAACAAGTCAGTATGTACAAAATATTTATAGTTTACTTATTTTTATGTGTATATATAGAATGTATGCAATGCCACTGTCAGCTGAGTTTTGCATAAGGGTGGGAATACACGAGCGCGCCGCTGCTGTAATGCAACATAGAATTAACGCGCTCGTGTGCACGTGATTTTGAACACGCGCAGCGCACCCCTCAACTGCCGCGCAGCAATCCGGTTCGATCCGGTTCCTTTCGGTTTTTCTGACGAACACAAAGGGATTCGTTGCCGCAGTGTGGTCGGGTTCGGTTGCCATTTGTCCCGTGAAGCGCGCACGCCTCAAACACGGAGTGGTCAGAAGAAGATATTTTGGGGCTCATAGAGGCATACAAATCATTCCCTGTACTGTGGAAT
>NW_019718027.1:10361-12213 GCF_002891405.2 Cryptotermes secundus | reverse complement strand
GCAGGCAACAAGCAGAAGTCATACAAAATCATGATAATGAGAATGTTCGCAACATCGGACAAGGCGAAGCCCGACACAGAAAGTATAAGAGGCTTAAACTTGGCGGCGGTCAGGCATACGACCGTTCAAGTGACTAGACTGCCGTGGTAGCAAATACTACTAGGATATATATGTATATATATGAAAGGGCATAATCCGCTGTACCTAGCCTGGACTGACAGAGGCTGTGTATATATTGTACATAGAAGTAAGGATTAAGTGTGTATTTGTAAATGTATGTAAATACAGACAATAGACTTAATACAGACTGACTGACAGATGACAGACCCGACCTCTCGTCAGAGAGGGCGCTACACATAGACAGGACAGTAACTTTCATTGAAAAGAAATATCTGGTCATGAGCCCCAGCTGGGGCTCGACACCAAGACCGACAGACTGACTGACCGTCAGTTGTAACATGACCTGAGCCTGAGTCGTATCTTCATATCTCCATGCAACCGAGTCCTTCTTGAAATCCAACCTTGCGGCGGAGGAACTCATTTGTTGAAACTGGAGAATTTTGACTCCACATGTATGACTACGTAAGCAAAGTATGGAGACAATCACAATATTTGTACAGAGAAGCCCCCAAGCCTCACAGTGCTACAAATATTTGATTAAGTCAAAGAGCAATTTGCGACGAACAGCCAGTCTCTCTTGGTGCCGAGCCCTATCCGGGGCTCACTGACAAGATATTATACTTCTTTTTGACAGTTATGATTTTGTCCATGTTAGGCCACCTCTCTGACGGGAGTACAGGTCTGTCATTTGTTAGAGACACAATCAGCACTAGCACAAGTCAGTATGTACAAAATATTTATAGTTTACTTATTTTTATGTGTATATATAGAATGTATGCAATGCCACTGTCAGCTGAGTTTTGCATAAGGGTGGGAATACACGAGCGCGCCGCTGCTGTAATGCAACATAGAATGAACGGGTATTCGCTCGTGTGCACGTGATTTTGAACACGCGCAGCGCACCCCTCACTGCCGCGCAGCAATCCGGTTCGATCCGGTTCCTTTCGGTTTTTCTGACGAACACAAAGGGATTCGTTGCCGCAGTGTGGTCGGGTTCGGTTGCCATTTGTCCCGTGAAGCGCGCACGCCTCAAACACGGAGTGGTCAGAAGAAGATATTTTGGGGCTCATAGAGGCATACAAATCATTCCCTGTACTGTGGAATCCCGGATAAAATGATTATTATAAAAAGAACAAAAAAAGTGACGCTTGGCGGGACATCGCTATGAATGTGGGGTGTCCGGAAGTCACGCGAGAAAAAATCAACAGCAACAGGAAAAGGTAAGCTTTTTATTGTATTTATTTAGGTTTCATTTTAATACATTTAATTATTTTTCTTTACATTTAGTTTTGATTTTAATTACAAATTACATTTTACTCCTTTCATTGAATTTGTTGCAGGTTCCTCAGACGTGTATTGCAGCCGCTGGTTTGCTTATGAAGCGCTCCGACTCCTGGAGGTAAACTGAGGACCTTCGAGGTACCCTCTTTAGGGGAAGCATGGAAGTCATATTTACATCGTTTCTCCATGAACCTTCTGCCAATACTCCGTCTTCCTCACTGTCCAGTAGTTCTTGAGATGTATACACGTTTGATGAATATCTTCTCAAATAATTATGCAAATGAATAATTGTCATAGCGACTAATTGGGCTCTCTCTGGTTCCAACAGCATTGGTTTTCTTAAAACCCTGAATACTGAACTTAGTATCCCGAAAGTATTTTCGACCACCCTACGAGCTCTACTTAATCGGTAATTGAAGATTCTTTGGTAAGATCCCTTCACGTGATCTCC
>NW_019718027.1:6629-9906 GCF_002891405.2 Cryptotermes secundus | reverse complement strand
TTCTTCACTGGATAAATTCAGTTTGTTAGCAGTACTAATGAGCAAATACAGGCCTATCTTGAATTGAGATTGGTTCTCGCATGTTGGTGGGCCCTTTCCCGATCTTTGGTCCGATTTTCATCAGTAAATCTTCAAAGTTGGTGGGACTCATCCCAGTGAAGTTTTTATATTGGCCCCTTATTTCTTGACATTGAGAGCTCTCATCAAGTCATTACCTGTCCGTTTTTATACACTTCCCTACACCACCATCGTCGAGGTCTACGTTACTGCTTTTGAAAAATGTATGCTTAACTACCGCAGCACCACTGCAGGCAAGCAAAGCTTCCTCGTCTTCCATGGTCGTGTGGACGGCGAAGACAGAATGGAACTGAGGTGCTCGCGGCTTGCACGCCCCATTCAGATGGTTCGTTCCGTGCGCGTCGCTTGTTCGAGGTGCACCAAATCACTCCGCGCATCACTTGTAATGCCGCGTTGCAGCCGTGGCGCGCTCGTGTATCCGCACCTTAACAGGTAATACCTATTTTACTTATCTCAGGCTACAATAGAATGGCGCGTCCTCAGGTTGCGAATGGAGGAGACGTCCTCCAGGTATGGAGGGTAGTTGCGAATATATTGAATAAGCAGTCGCGGACAGCCGACAAGGGGTGGTCTTCCAGTTTGGGGGTTGGGCGTGGGGCAATATGGATTTAATTACAATGATTTCTCAGATTTTTATCGTATGGCAAATTACTCAGGAACGTTATAAATTACATGAGTTTATCACCCATCTTGTAACAGAATACCTTTTACATGAGCGCGACGCATTTTCAGTATCAACCCCTTCAACAGCGTATGTTAATATGTTTCCTTAAATTTTCTTAAAAGAATCATATTGTTGTATTTTAGCGTCCTGTTGCACTGATTTTCGTCCATGATATGTATGCCGTGTCCGTCTTGTAGTGCACTCAATTTCACCTGTTATTTCACAACATGTTTCGGCAACATAGTGCCATCATCAGGTGCTCCATTTACGTTAATCTATTGCATTGCTTGCCATTATGTCATTGTAAAATTATTTAAAAAATATTTAAAAATATTCGTCAATTATAATAAATTCTTATACACTAAAATCTTAAGATGAATATCTTACCAAGATTTTAGTGTATAAAAATTTATTATAATCGACGAATATTTTTAAATATGTTGCCGAAACATGTTGTGAAATAACAGGTGAAATTGAGTGCACTACAAGACGGGCACGGCATACATATCATGAATCATATTGATCTATTATCATCATCAAGCATACTAAATTTCATATCGATATATGACAAACTATCTGGATTATCCATTCTCTAACAAAGTGTTGGATTTCAAAGCAGATAAACCAAAATTGGCTATTAAGAGGGAGATCACTTAGACTAAGATCCACTCTTGAACAAATTGCAGTTCCTCATTCTGGTTGTTAAATTGCTCGTATTCATCTCAAACTGACATCCTCTGTGGTGAGTCCAGATTCATTTTGGTTTAATCAGACAGGAAAATAGGCCTTATTTAGCGGGTATGAATCAGTATGCTCCCCTACTATGATAGGAGTCTAAAATAGAGTGTAACAGGTTCCTCGCGAAAACAGGTTTTCATCTGTCTAAAATGAGGCAGCATCGTCAGAATAGGTGACGTTCAACTGTGAGAAGAAGGTAATGCGTAAGGCTGTTCGCACAAGGTCGACTTTCTCCCGAACGACAGCGTTTCGTCCAGCACGGACTCCACGTCGTATCGAATCAGAACGAAGAGTCAAACACATTCAATCAATGATCACTCAATCAAAATCAATTACTGAATAATCTTCACTCAGTAACGTAGACACATTAATCAATCATGAACAGTGATTTCGGCAGAGCAGAGCAGAGCAGAAGCTTTCTGCCGACAATCAGCCGGCACGGTCACTCTTGGCATCGGGCTCCGCCTGGTACCCATGGCCATATTTTTGTTTTGAGTGTTGACTTTTTTTTTCTCTCTCTCTCTCTCCCTTAGTTGGTCCTCCTTAACGATAAAAGGAGTGGTCTTCTTTTTATTTGTGTTCACTTACTACACTTTATGGAGGAAATGTGATATATACATCTTTTTTTTTCCTTATTACACTCTACACAGTATAACTGATATTATTTTTTTTTAATTTTACAACTAATATGTACAGGGAGATCTGTCAGTGTAGGAATGTGCAGCAGCCAATTCATTAATTTATTTAACAATCCGAAACAGCAGTTAGACACTTGAACGGTCGTAGGCCTGACCACCGCCAAGTTGAAGCCTCTTATATTTCTTATCTCTGGCTTCTCCTTGTCCAATTGCACGTACTTTTGGATTTTCGTGATTTAGGATGACATCTGCCTGCCTCCTGCATAATTTAGTTATGTGATCATACACGTACGGAATTTTGAACGCCAAGTGCAAACGGCGGACCGGTGTGCGCCTGTCAAGATTGCCAATAGCGCAGTATTTATACGACCTTATTAGGGGAAAATGCCTAAAGGAAGATTTCCATACTGCTCTACTTCTTTGTTGCAGCAATTCTCATTTCACCGGCGACGGATTTCCCATTCTGCGTTCGACCGATTCCGTCCACTTGTTCCCGGAGTTTATGGATACAACGATTCCACCAACAAAAAAAAAACAAATCGAGTATCCTGGCCTCTAACAACAAACATGCCAGTCAGTTCAGGCTCCTCATGTAAATAGTTAACCCCTCGATAATATGTTGAGAGTAGTGACGGTAGTGACTGTAGCACAGCAAATTATGACTCTGAGGAGGACAAAATAGTGACCATTACCAAAACTGTATTAAATCTAATGAAAAAATATGAGAACTAGTATTCATAGGCCGTTCAAAGTCATAGCCTTTAATGCGAACGCCATTGGGTGGCTGCGCTATGAACTCGGCAAACAGATGAAAGACCTGCACATAAACGTGGCCCTGTTCGAGAGAAACATCTGGATGCGAGTTCGATGCGGAGTGGATGGATGATGCGAGAAGGTCATTCGAGTTGGATTCATAGTGGACGTGGAGTTGAGTTCGATTCGGAGTTAGTGTGCTGTTGTATACGTCAGAGCGGATTGGATTCGATGCGGAATCGGGATCGAGTGGTGGATTCGAGATTGTCTGTTTGACAGGACAGGACTGATTCACGCTCAAGGAGAGTATTAAGGAGTTATATTGCTGGTAGCTCTGAAATTTTCGATCCTTTGTTGTTAAAATTATCAGATTTTGGTTGAGGCCTGTGTCGTGTCGTGCCGTGCC
>NW_019718027.1:0-3492 GCF_002891405.2 Cryptotermes secundus | reverse complement strand
CTGCCGACAATCAGCCGGCACGGTCACTCTTGGCATCGGGCTCCGCCTGGTACCCATGGCCATATTTTTGTTTTGAGTGTTGACTTTTTTTTTCTCTCTCTCTCTCTCCCTTAGTTGGTCCTCCTTAACGATAAAAGGAGTGGTCTTCTTTTTATTTGTGTTCACTTACTACACCTTATGGAGGAAATGTGATATATACATCTTTTTTTTTCCTTATTACACTCTACACAGTATAACTGATATTATTTTTTTTTAATTTTACAACTAATATGTACAGGGAGATCTGTCAGTGTAGGAATGTGCAGCAGCCAATTCATTAATTTATTTAACAATCCGAAACAGCAGTTAGACACTTGAACGGTCGTAGGCCTGACCACCGCCAAGTTGAAGCCTCTTATATTTCTTATCCCTGGCTTCTCCTTGTCCAATTGCACGTACTTTTGGATTTTCGTGATTTAGGATGACATCTGCCTGCCTCCTGCATAATTTAGTTATGTGATCATACACGTACGGAATTTTGAACGCCAAGTGCAAACGGCGGACCGGTGTGCGCCTGTCAAGATTGCCAATAGCGCAGTATTTATACGACCTTATTAGGGAAAAATGCCTAAAGGAAGATTTCCATACTGCTCTACTTCTTTGTTGCAGCAATTCTCATTTCACCGGCGACGGATTTCCCATTCTGCGTTCGACCGATTCCGTCCACTTGTTCCCGGAGTTTATGGATACAACGATTCCACCAACAAAAAAAAAACAAATCGAGTATCCTGGCCTCTAACAACAAACATGCCAGTCAGTTCAGGCTCCTCATGTAAATAGTTAACCCCTCGATAATATGTTGAGAGTAGTGACGGTAGTGACTGTAGCACAGCAAATTATGACTCTGAGGAGGACAAAATAGTGACCATTACCAAAACTGTATTAAATCTAATGAAAAAATATGAGAACTAGTATTCATAGGCCGTTCAAAGTCATAGCCTTTAATGCGAACGCCATTCCTGGACTGACAGAGGCCGTGTATATAGTGTACATAGAAGTAAGGAATAAGTGTGTATTTATAAATGTATGTAAATACAGACAATGGACTTAATACAGACTGACTAACAAATGACAGACCCGACCTCTCGTCAGAGAGGGCGCTACACATGGACAAGACAGTAACTTTCAGTCAAAAGAAATATCTGGGGCTCGACACCAAGACTGACAGACTGACTGACCGTCAGTTGCAATGTGACTCAGACTCAGACTCAGACGAACGCCATTGGGTGGCTGCGCTATGAACTCGGCAAACAGATGAAAGACCTGCACATAAACATGGCCCTGTTTGAGAGAAACATCTGAAACCTCATGAGAGGTCATTTACACCAAATTACCTCTTTTATCGAACCGACCGCCACCCGGGCAGAAAAGGCGGGACTGCCGTTACAGTTAGACAAGGCATTCCCCATAACAGTGACATGGGCCTGCATAGAACTGGTAATAGTGAAGGTCAGGTAAGTCCTGGTGTAATGCTGACATCACTGAGCTCTTAAGCTTCATACGAAAGTCAGTTTTGGCACGTGATNTGATATGAATGCTAAACACTCATTTTGGAACAGTAGATTTCAAAACCCTCAGGCGAGAAACTCATGGATTTCTTTGGTATGAACGAATTCGAAATTTCAGCACCACAATGTCCCACTCATTATTGCCCTGCGGGAAATTTTTGATGTGCTGTCTATTGTGGTCCACCAAAACACCATAGTGTCAAATGTCATTTTCTATAATATTCTGGATTTAGATTCCACATACCGGCTCATGTCAAAATTAGGAATCTTTCGGAACCTACTGAGAAATTAACAGATTGGGATCGGTTTCAAAGCATCGCCGCTGAATTAATATAACCTAAAATCAAATTAAATCGAGGGTAGAAGCGATAGAGCGGCGCGCGACTTTGCAGCCTCTGTTGCTTCGACATATACACATAGGTTGTCGACAAGTAAAGTTACACTTTCGGACATAAACGACAACCTCCCTGGTCTAGTACATTTGTTAAAACATAAGCAGAGGCTGCGAAAAATTTGGCAAGAAACCATGGATCCTGTCCGACATGGACGGGACAGTAAATTTCAAGTAAGAAGAAACGTGGTTCGACCCCAAGACAGACAAACTGACTTACCGATCATAAGTCTCAATGTGACTTTGACTTTGACTACAGTGTGTGGGAGTTCTGTTGTCTGTCTGACTGGGGGAGGTTCCCACAAGCCATTATTTGCAGACAAGTAATGCACTAATGCACAGCTATTGCACTTCCTATCACTACAGCTACTGCTCTCTTCAGTTCAAGCCATTCAACTGCTCTGAAGATGTAGGCGATACGTTCCTCCGAAACGTCGGTCAAAACGAAGATTACACGGCGCCTAAACCCAGAAGACGACTTTCTTCATAGTCATCGCCGTGAAAACCTCAAAACTTACAAAGTAATGCACTAGTCCCACAATATCCACTGAAAATGCAACATTTAAGGTAACAGATGGTGTACTAAAATTTATTAATAAAAAAATTCATGTATGTGGAATTTCTGTGATTTAGCAAAATGATAATAGTCTAAACGGGAGAATCCACATCGAATAATAGTTTCAAAAGTTGAGTGGAGCATGTTATGCAGTTAGATTTATGCTGCATATCAGCAACACTGACACTCTCAAATAAATTTATTTTGCTTGCTTCCACTCTTTAATGAAGTATAGAGTAATTTTAAAGCATCTGAGAGGAAAAAAATACTTTCATTGCAAAATAAAATTGGTAGATTCATGATGGGTGTCAAATCCCGGGATTCTTCCATGAAATGTATTTCTTCTCATTAACGAACTTCATAAATTACGAAGAACATTTTCAAATCAATACAGATATACACATTGTTAACACAAGCACTATTTCCATAAAGCAACTTCTAAAAGGGTTCCAGCATCAGAGAAAAGCATATTTAGCTGGAATCAAAATTTTCAAATCTGATCTGAAAAGCCTTATGAATGGAAAAACACCATTTTAAATGACAGTAAAACGATTCTTATACACACACTTATTCTACTATGTTGACGAATTCTTACTGTCTAAAAAGAGACCCATCCTTATAAATGTTGTGTAAATAGCATACTTAACAGTATAAATGTTAATATTGCCGTTAGGATGTATTTTTTAATAGCCCAATGTGTAATCACTGCGATACCTTGGGCTTTCATACGTGAAAAGGGGTACAGTACACATTTGTTTTTGTGTTGTACAATATGACATATTCAACATACTACAGTCATTCCAACACTCCATGCAAATATGAAATGCAAGGAAATATTAAGTATGGAAAAACGGTATCTCACTTCAAAAAACACATTATAATAATTGTATGTCTTAAGCTACTGTCTTATTAACTCACGGACCACAATTATAATGTGCAATTTGCGAGTAAGTAAAAATACTCCAACAAGCAAAAAAAATATTGATTTTTTACAAAGA
>NW_019718026.1:0-397 GCF_002891405.2 Cryptotermes secundus | reverse complement strand
TGTCTGTCTCGCCCTTTTGTATGATAAACAGCAGTCTCCTGTACTGCACTTGTGCTTGTGCACCGCATTAATTATAATTAATCATAATGATAAATTTAAGGATTAGATCTAGAGGTTTTTTTTAATTCGCTAGTGGGGGGTGGAGTCCAGCTGGCTGCACTCCTCACGTCGGCCACTGATTGGCTTATTGTACCTGCCCCTGGTGATTATGATGATGGAGAATTTGGTGGAATTAAGATTGGTAGGGGAAACCGAAGTACTCGGAGAAAACCCGCCTCAGCGCCACTTTGTCCACCGCAAATCCCACTTGACCAGACCCGGGATTTACCTAACCTAACTCTGACTTCAAATGTAGTTAGTTAGTTATTTAGAGAGGGTAGGTTTCCCCATGCACCGC
>NW_019718025.1:256158-259426 GCF_002891405.2 Cryptotermes secundus | reverse complement strand
GTGTAATTTATGTAATAAGTCATTCAGTTTTCAGAGTCATCTGAAGATACATCAGCGCATTCACACTGGGGAGCGGCCATTTAGATGTGATGTATGTAGTAAGTCATTCAGTGTTCTGAGTTCACTGAAGACACATCAGCGCATACATAGTGGGGAGCGGCCAATTAGATGTGATGTATGTAGTAATTCATTCAGTGTTCTGAGTGCACTGAAGAGACATCAGCGCATACATACTGGGGACCAGCCATTCTCCTGTGATGTGTGTAATAAGTCATTCAATGATCAGGGTACACTGAAGACACATCAGCGCAGACATACTGGCGTGGCCATTCAGGTGAAATTTATATAATAAGTCAATCAGTTGTCACAGTAATCTGAAGACACATCAGCGCATACTTACATTGGACTCACAATTTTTCTGTGGTGTTTGCAGTGTGTCATTCAGTCATCTGAAGACACATCAGCATATACATATTGGGGAGCAGCCATTTAGATGTGATGTATCTAATAAGCCATTCAGCAGGGAAAGGCATCTGATGGCACATCAGCGCATACATTTCTGTATTCCATATTGAGGGGACGGGTTTCCCCATGCACTTAGACCGGTTAGTGGTCCATTGTGCGTCCCCATTTCATTTCTACTGTCTCCATACCCTACCAGTACTGGTGCTTACTATCAGCCCCTTTCTGCCAGCAAGGTTCCACCCTCCTCTGGCAGTGGTATCTAATAGTTAGTCCCTTTCTGTCTGAGAGGTCCCCCCTCCTCTGGCAGTGGTATCTAATACTTCCCCCATCTACCAGAGGAATTGGAAACTACTTGGGCGGGAAATGTTGCCTAATTTTGCTCAGAGGTCTCCTAGAGACATGAGGTTCTTTTACGTGCCGAAAATCTACGACACGGGAACCACGGCTTAAAGTCCCTCTCGGAGGACTTGTTCCTGAATTTTTCCGCCCTTAAAAATTCCACAACCTCTGCCGGGTTTTTGAACCCACTACTACGAGTCATGAGGTGGGAACGTTACCTCTAGACTATGGAGGCTGCTTCAGCACATACATAGTGGGGAGCAGCCGTTTTGCTGTAAAGTGTGTAATAAGTCATTCAGTTTTCACAATAATCTGAAGATACATTAGCTCCTACATAGTGGGGAGCAACTAGTTAGATGTGATGTATCTAATAGGTTATTCAGTCGGAAAAGTAATCTGAAGAGACATCAGCAAATACATGTTGATGTGTATAGCAAATCATAGAGCACCAGAGATGGGTTTAGACTAAAGGAACAATTTGTTACTTGTAGCATGCAACAGTATTACATGTAAATAAGACAGTTTTAGTGTGTGTTTCATGCCGCATGTTTGTAGAGTGCACCAAGATATTGGAGTTTGCTGTTGCTGACCTTGCCAACTGACAGGCAGTGAACTCAGCGCCATGGTACAGAATGTCATTGCATATCAGTGTCTGTTTAATTCTGATTGCTGTATGTGCACGAGACCCTGTCTTGTGCAGTGGGAACAGACATGACATGATATTCTCCTACACTTACGATGTCAATTCAGCAGTGGAAGCTAGTGATTGCTAAAGTGTAGTCACTGAAACTGATCGACAGCTTATAAACACAGTTATGCAGATTCCTTTGTTTTCGTCTTTCTCTGTCTGCTGTGGATAAATGCATTGATCAGTTAGTTATGGATCAACATTATTTGGATTGAATAGTTTTATTTCATATATACAATAAACACATAATTTTTACCGTCACACAACAATACTTTATTATTTATTTTATTTAGCACGGACTACATATTTCGACTTCAAGTGGGTCACTTATGGGTGCAGCAAGGTTCTCACATACTCTTACGAAACTGAAACATTAACATTCTCATTTTTATAAATGGTTAGTACAAGTTAGTTCCTATTGAATTTACAAACTAGACAAAACTTATACTAGACCTTGGTTAAAATTAACTAGAACATACAATAGAATAAGAATAAATATCAGAATAAAAATCGTAATGTGATAAAGTCTTATACATAATAATAGGGTACACCTGATTTAATAATTAGGTGATCTTAAATCCACAATTTGATATTGAAATCCTTTGTTATCTGCCTATCCGTCAATAATGCAACAATTCAAAAGACATTAGGAATATGTTTCACACTAAAAATGTATTTCAGCACATCTTGATATTAAAATCATTAAAAATGGATTACAAATGATCTTTCAATATGTTATAATAATAATCATCATCGTCATAACAACAAGAATAATATTTCAATTCATGTTTATTTACGTGCAAACTTAACAGCACAGAGGCCAATTACAAAGCTATCACGAATATAGAAATACACAAAAATAATAAAAAATTAAATAAAAAAATGATGGTTTATATTAATTACACACCATGAATAAAGATACAGAAGCAAACATACACAGACAAAGCCACAATGTGAGGATTTGAGTTTCAAATAGAGCAGCATACAGTAATAATGATAGTAGTAATAATAATAAAAACGAAATTAATAAAAGTAATTATAATAATAATAGTTTAATTATATCAGTATAAGATATGTTTCATCAACAGAGTTTTTGGTCCAAAGACGTCAACGTCCCTACAAACAACATTAGCAGCAGAAGCGCATCTAGCAGAGGGGCAACGTTTACTAACAGAACAGACGTAGAGCATAAGAAAGTCTCAGAAATATCGAACAGGGACCCAAAGGGGAACAATTTCCAACGCAGAAGGGCAAAGTACTGAACCACGATAAACTTGAATAAGGAAGAGCGCATCAAGATGATATCTCCTCTTTTGCAAGGTGTACAATTTCCATTGTTCTAAAGCAAAACAATAATAATAATATAAAGATGAATACATAAAGGAAGTGGAAGAATCTGTAATCGCCCATAACTATAAAGCTATCAAATTCTCATCATTTTTATCACCTCCCCACGTGATGCTCTTGCTTCTGCTGGTGGGTGGTGGCCTGCCTAACTCTGCTCATGGGCCGCGCCATAGCTCAAGCGGTTAGTGGCTGGCTTCCCATCGTGGGGGCCCGGGTTCGATCCCGGCTCTGGTCAAGTGGGATTTGTGGTGGACAAAGTGGCCCTGGGGCAGGTTTTCTCCTAGTACTTCTGTTTCCCCTGCCAATCTTCATTCCACCAATTTCTCCACAATCACCCTCACCTATTATATGGGGCTGGTACAAGGGACTTAGTCCCACCCCACTAGCAAAAAAAAAAAAATTCTGCTCACCGACCATCCTTACCACCTC
>NW_019718025.1:226315-254385 GCF_002891405.2 Cryptotermes secundus | reverse complement strand
CTGTGAAGTGGCCTCTACTGTTGAGCTGTATACAGGGCCGTTCCCATTAATTAGGACAGTAGGAAGGACCAAATATGGGCAAGTTACTGGAACGGAAGTGGATTTAGCCAATGGGAATCGTCGATTCGTACGCGTACTATGAGGATGGAAGCGTGCCCACGCTTCCAGAAGGTATAAAACCCTGGTACATGGGGCGGGAAGAGGCTTATCATTCTCAACAGTCACTCGAGCCTTAGGTGCACGACACACATTGGGGTGCGAGGCACGCCACCGAGAGGACGAAGGAGATTGGCATGTAGTTGCAGCCCGGTAGACGTGGTCGCATGAGTACTTGTTAATGATTGGCCACGATCCAGACTGTCATTGACTGAGGGTTAGGATTAGGTGAACTAGGTAACATGTTGGAATTAAGTGTAAACCAACGTAATTAAAAGGGAACAGTTCATATCAACTACGCTCAGGCAACACATTCCAGACGGAGGCTGGATGGCCACGGATCTTAGCCCTCTCGAATAAGCGAGTTGAAACATTTTACGCAGTATGAAATTATTGTGCGACTAATGGGCTAGTTGACTGGCTAAGGGAACTAGATACGCTACATTACTTGCTTTATTGTCAACCATACTTGCCTACATTCAAGTCACTGTGAGCCATTACCCAGTGTTTATTAAAGAGGAGAGTAGGTTAAGATAGTGCGCTTTAGGTAAAAAGCCATGCATTAAGTATATTATTACTTACATTCTCATGTATATATATATATACATATTCTTTTGTGTTTGTGTAATTGAGAATGTTTTTGTAACCATTGCCACTGCACCCTCACCCTCCCTGATCCGGCGAGAGATATCTACCGGTGACCGCTGGGGAAGGTTAAGCCACCACTCTACGGCACAACAAAACTGATGGCAGCGGTGGGATGTTTTCGTAATTCTGCCCGAATTGTGGGACTTAGCTCGAGAAGTGAGTAGAGTGGGAAAGTATAGATAGCGCTCGCCAGCCAGTGGTGCCCAGAATGGCAGTTAGTGATGGGTTGTGTACAGTATGGTACGAAATTGAAGAAGGAAAGTAACCTTGCACCTAAGGGATTTGGTTTGATGACATTAGTGGGTAGCGGGTTTAACTTGTTGGAGGGCGTGGTTACGATAATTTTTTGTGCAATATCCTAACAGAGTGCCTCATGATGGCTCAGAAAGGAGAACTGGAATCCCTTCAGCCTCAGGTAAAGGCGCTAAGAGAAGAACTGGAGACCCTTGGGAGAAGGGAAGCGCCGCGAGATCGCGTCGGAGGCGGGGAATCACCCCAACGGCGAGAGTCGAGGAGTCGCGGAGCGACCAAACGGGCCGTTAGGTGTTTTCGATGTGCGGAAATGGGTCACTACGCGAGCGACTGCCGCCTGGATCCCAATCCTGCTCTTCCCGACTGGAGGTACTGCGATGATCAACGGCGTAATTGGTGAACCGGCCCTTCCAGGGAGTCGCAGATCGCCCTAGGAGATATGGATGGGAGAGACCCCAAGGGGCTATGTCCAGGAACGTCAGTATGGCCATGGGTCCCCTCTGGTGAGATACGCCCCTTGGTCATTCAGTGTTACCATTGTTATGAGTTTTGGTATCGGCGTCGGGACGGCCCAGAGGAGTCCCAATCCGCGCGACAACTGAGCGAAAAGGATTGGACTCCCGAAGCTACAGCGGCGGAGTCCTCGCCGACTCTACCAATGTAGGCCGGATGACTCGCCATGATGACCGGAGTAAAGGTAGGAGGCAGTATGTGTTACGAGCCAGCTGAAACAAAAGCCAGAATCAATGCGACTAATTTCCAAATTTGTATAAATGCGATTTACATTATGCGGGTTGTTGGAATGACCACCGTAACTAAATTTACGATAATAGAAATTATTATTATATGTTTTAGGAGAAAACATTATGTTTATTTGCAAATTTTTATAATTTTACTACACATGGAGTATAACAGGGAATTAAAAAAGGGGTTGATGCCCTCAGATGTAGGGAGGAAAGAGTCGGTTTGCGAACCAGCGCTCTTATCCCAAGAGGGAAGCGTCGTCAACTGTCAGGCTGGAATGTCGAGCGATTCGCCACCCGTTGGGGGGGACGTCGGAAGCGGGGCTGATCACCTAGCTGATGGCGCTGCTGCGTCACTCGCGAGACCGCAGAGTTAAAGTGACCCCTAATTCCCGTTGCGCCATCCACGTCTCACTGCTCACTTCTAAAGGTTGTTCGTCTCGAACAGCCTTACAGTACACCCCCTTTCCTTTCCTTCCAAGGCTGTGCTTGCTGCGTCTCCTGTTGTTTCTGCTACTCCCCTTGAAATGACTACTCTCCGACCGTTACATCCTCCGGTTCTTTCTTAGGATATTTCGTCCGGAGCAACTCCACGGTCCAGCGTTCTTCTATCCCGTCGTTTCACATTCACTCAACACTTTCATCCATCTCATATTCATTCTCGCTTGGGAGGCCGGTACTTCTACGTTACTGGCTCCTCCTCTGCTTGCAGTCTCTTTTTCCGTTTTGGAGGGGGCCTAGCCATCCACAAGTTACATTTCCTTATTTCTCATAACCTAACAGTAGATATGACCATTCGCTTGGCGATATCCAGTCTTGTAGTTTTCGTGAAATTGATGTCGAAATTTTCCGTGCTTTCCACTTGTACATTCTTCATGTCTGGTTTCTTCAGATATCGCGGCTGTCCGCTGCCTAGGTCCTCCACTCAATTTCTGCCTTGTAGTAGTTGTCTCAGACCTCGGTCCCTTTATGCCAGTGTTGCATTCCGGGCCTTTCCACAGTCTCTTCCCGAACGTCCGTTTCTTGGTGATTTTCGGTGCGACCTTCTTCTTGTTTTGTCCCATATGCTTGTGTTCTGCACATCGTGTAATCTTCCTCGTGGCTGCGGTTCTTTGTTTCCGTGGTCCACAATTTCTTTGGGTCCAAGATTTCCTGAAGATGTTCCTCTTGCGTCCTGTCACTGTTGCACGGCGGGACACCTTCCTGCAGGCGGTAGCCAATTTCATCCGGGATCCACAAACTCCTCGGGTCAGTTTCTTCGGCTCTCCGCGACTCCCTGCAGCTTGCTCTTTGTCCTTATCCCTCCCCGTCCGTCCTTGGACCGGTTTCATTATGGAATCTTCGTTGGAGACTTCTCGTTGTTCTGCCGCCTCAGGTTTCCTGTCCAGTGAGGTCGGCTGTACTTCTAGGCGTTCCTCTGTCTTTTCTCGCTAGGCCATCTTCTCCATGTCTGTCCGCTTTGGTTTTGGCCACCATTTCCTTGTGGCCGGTGTCTATCATTTCCTTCAGTTCTCTTCGTTCGACCTGTCTGTCAGTCTCCAATCTGGACAGCAACTGAGCTTGGTTCTTTTCAAATTCTTCTTCGTCTTTCTTCCACTTGGCCTCCATTTCTTCCTATTGACCTTTCTGTCGGCTTCCATTTTCGCCAGGAATTCTTCTTGGGCGGCCAGCAGGCCTTCCATAATTTCTTCCAATTTCATCATGTGGCAGTATTAATAGTCGATGTACTCGTAGATTCGATTATTTGTCGAGGCGTATTCAAGTTCGTTTACCAATTCTGACACCAAATTGTTACGTGTTTTGTATATGTCAAGCGACAAATAACTTTATGCCGTATTGGATATAGCGAATTTATTGCACTCGCTCTTACCATTACACAATTCACAACTTCCCAGTTACTGCCATCGGCAGTGTCACAAATACTTCTCCTTTAGTTACTGCCATGCACTCGATAAAGCCCAACTCGTCGACTGCTAGATTGAAACTGACTGGTTACTCTCTCTGTAGGAACTAGCTCAATACTCACCCACTACTGAATAGTGTTCCCTGCTCCTTATTTAGGCTCGACACGGACAACACAGAAAACAGTTACGTGATAGGTACCACTGTTGTATAACGTCATGTTTACAGATTCCCTAGCAAGAGTCGTTGCACAGGCTCCCTTGTTGCGTCCCTGTGGGAACTGTTGTTACGTCACCGAAGGAGGTGACGGAGTGTTTACCGAGTGTTGCGTAATAATGGAAGGGGTGGGGTATGTGACGTCACTCGCGAGACCTCGGAGTTCACGTGACCCCTACTTCCCGTTGCGCCATGCACGTCACAATATGTATATATATTGTAAAACTGCACTGGTATCATGCTGCTTATCATCCATACATATATTATGTATATATTGTGATATGTTGCGCAACGGAGTAGACCCAGCGGTACGTGGCGGTAACGTAGCGCTCACGTTACTATGGTAATAGGCGAGTCCCTGCCCCGCCACTCTCCCCACGGTGATGTAACGCGCTTTGACGCAACACGGTGACGCGGCACCGCTTCCTCCTGTGACGTGGCACGTAACAGGCACACACAGCCCCTATATAAGAGCTGCGCTTCCTGCGGAGTTGAGTTGTATTGTGGCCATCGCTCAGATCAGTAGTAGTCAAGCCAGTGTGTTATCACGAGTTCTCAAGGCAGCAGCCTGCGAGTATAGTTGGAATATAGCAGCCGTCGCGGAAAGAAGAACCGGACGTGTGTGTAATTGGGATTGTGTGATACAGTGACACTTGTATAGCTCCCGTACTGTAAACGTGTAAACTACTGAAGACAGAGTGAACTGATTTGCGCATAGGGTTATAAATCGTGTAACCCCGCAACAGTGGTAACAGATTATTGTGATTAGGGTTATAAAGTGTGAAACCCCGGAACTGTGTTATAATTAATTGTAGCCGTTATTTGTAGATTGTTAAATAAACCAATTAACCAATCCGTACGGCGTCTTCAGTAACGAAACAGGTTACAATATTTTAACTTTTAGAACATCTACTGTAATAGTGGCTTCTATCTGTATTGATGAAGATCTGAAGATGGTCTCTGAAGACTGAAACGTATAAGTGCGTGAATAATTGAAATAACAAAATCTTAACCAGTCACACTGAACGGAACTATTTAGCTTTTTCAAAATATATATCATATTGTCACGTGTTGGGTATATGTCACGCGACAAGTAATAAATAATAATTAATAAACCCTGATCACGCCTTATTTCATATAGAGAATTTGTTGGTCACTCGCTCTCACATATATAGAATTCTATTTCTTTACTTGACTTTCCACAGCTTTCCCACATCCCCATTAATTCCACACAATATTAAGTTTAGCCAATACCGATTCACCTATCTTACATGTTGGCTTAGTGTTTACTGTATGACGTCTAATGAAGAATGACTGGCTGTCAGTGAATAATTTATTAGAATGATTGTGGAAGGAAGACATCATATCCTAATGTAAGGTACTAGTAGACTACTTCAACTTTTAGCTGGTGAGAAGTATTAGCACTGTCTGTGCAACAGCTGACAACAGGGAAGAAAGTATGCTAATCCGTGTGCTCACTGCAGAAACCTGTTCCTTACCCACCGCAAGATCTTAACTTAATTCATACATTTCCCCCATTTTAATTTAATGTAGCCAAGTAGTACTATCCTAGTATTTACCAGGATGGATAGAGGAAAATCACTAATGTTTTGTGTGCTCTTCCCAGTACAAAATCTTTGTGTACACCACAAGGATCTGTGATAGGTCGAAGAAACTGTCCATTTTTTAACCCTTTCATGTTCAGAACCCATCTCTTAAACTTATTATGATGTGTCTACCACATATGGTGCAGCCGAATGATAAAATGTAAATCACACCATGAACACATGATTATTAAGTACAGAGATAGCTTTGCCTCTACTACTTAGTGTAAGGTCACCCTAGCATAATGATAGTGTTGTGCCCCAAGGGGTTGGGGTAGCGCCGACCCCTAATGGGCCCGTGGATAGCTCTTACTGGGCTTGGGAGGTGTCGGGTAAATGAAACACACAAGTACAAAATACATTGAGGATATATTACTTCACTCTCTTTCTCTGTCTAAAATCTAATTAATACATGAAAAAAAAATTTACTACAACTTACAGTACATGATATTCATTCTTTGGCCTATCTCCTCCTCCTGAAGGGAGTCCTACTCATTCAGTCCTTCTGTTCACAGTTCTGATTGTTCTAGTTTCTCACTGGCGTGTCCCGACAAGAGGCAAATACTCACATGAACAGCATAGAAGACACAGAGTGGCGACGTTGGCTGGTCCCTTCATGGTCGGCACTGTCACAGAGTTCGGTAGCAACAACTACGCCCAAAGTCTCTCTTTAGCCTCTCGCGTCTGGGGCTTTTATATGTCTCTATGCGTCGCTTGAGTACTACCCACGCGTGGAAACGCCCTAGAATAGTCTTTTCCCATTGGCGTTCGTCTCTTGCCGTTTTATCACTTTCCTATATATGGGCACTGGTGTACGTGCGTAATTCTCTAACCGATGCATCATAAAATGGCTGCCTACCGGATACCGCACACTCGTGAGTCTGATCTCATTCACTTCCGGTTCATCATCCTGTGACTGTTCTTTCCCTTTCTATTACAAATGAACTAAAATTAATGATAATACAAAATATATCTGGCATCTAGTGCCGGGGCACAACATTGCACTCTCCTCAAATGGAAGTCATAACTTCATCAAAGTTGGGCTTCCACCTTAGGGTTATCTTAGTCCTATAGTATGTATATACTTTTTTCTTCTCTCTTACTCCTACAGCATACAGTTCTTGTCAAATGAAAATATCAAGTTAAGAATACATGTTACAATAATTAAATTATTACAGTGCATGATTATAGAAATGCTTCAGTGGGTACCCCTGAAATGGAAAACAATTTATGAACAAAATAATACATTCTGTAGCACTTATGTCTCTCTCTCACATTGTCTTTCTTTTCTCTTGGTTGAATCTAATCAACAGTGTTACACATGTTGTTAACTTTACATGGTTTGTGGTCCTTCACACTTTGTTGTGTTCATTGTAATTATGCTTTAGAATTCATGAACCTAACTGTACACTTGGTTGCATTATTGTTGGCACACACTGTTCTGCTGGCAGCTTATCGCTGTTACTTCCGGCGATGAGCTCTGCCTCCATCATTTCCGGAGCTGGAACTTGCCGGGTTGAGCGAAATGTACACGTTCCCCTGTCCTTGGCTGGACCGTGGGTGTTGGTTTGCTGGCAGTCTCCACTTCCATCTGTAGTGGAGTAGCAGGATGTGACGTCGTCACTCCCATGAGCTCGCTGCGATCTTCCATACAGCACGGACAATCGTTGGGTTCTGGGTCAATGGCGGTTGTGGTGGGTGTGGACATAGGTTTCATTTCTATGTCGTTGGATTTTGGCTCAGTTCGGCGTGGGAAAATCTTTTGGATCAGTGTTATGATTGGTCGTTGCCAAAGTCTGGAGGTGAGGATAATAAGGGATAGTATAATGCTGATGGTTACTAGTGCATATACCCAGGTGGTTTGACTGGTAGTCGTTGTATTACTGGCCATGGTTGCCAATAGTTCTCGTAGTTCCACGTACGACTGCTGCTGCTTAGGTGAGCTCCGCCTGGCGATGGTTTCCAAGGCCACAAGCGCTCGATGTGTTTGTGTCTCATCGTGCATAATCTGGTCGCGCTCTCCGGGCGATATCAGCTCGGGCAGGTGGGGTAGGAATATCTGGCTGCCGGTGATCGTCACGTTGGTGTATCCATCCGATACCGGTAACAAAACAAAAGCTTCCGAGTAAAATTGACAGTGTGTATCTTCCGTTAGCGTGCCAGTGTGGGACAGTTCCACATTAGAACTCTGAGTAGTTCCATTTACTTTACATTTCTTTGTAACAACTGTTGGCGAGGGCAGACTATATATCCAAAAGGGGTGAGGCCCCTTAGCTTGAAGCCATACAGGATTAAAGTTTTCATTAAGAATATGCTTTCGACAAAGGTCATGGGCGAATTCTGCCTGACCGAAATACAAAGCTGAAGAGCAAGATGCTCGAGTCTTATGTATGAATGGAAAGGTGGCTTCACAAATGGCAAATATGCCAAGTTTGCATCGCTGTAAGTCTGCCGTCGTTAAAAGTGAGTAGTATTGCCCATTCTCGGTCACTGCCAGGTACAATGTTTCTGGTTCTATCTGAACATGTCTCTGTAATACCTCGGAATAAGCTGGTAGGGGTACACTCCTAAAAAGGGTCATGACTCGATCTGCACCTCGTAAAGGAATTCGCACTACGAGTCGAATGGCTGTCGTCGTGGCATAAGCCTGCACTTTTGCAACTTCATAGTAAATATACATATTGTCAATAGTGAATCCAGCAATCAATGAAACATCCTGTGGTAACTTCAAAATTACTTGCTGCAAAATCATTGATAAGTTATGTGGGGGAATTAAAACTGAAGATAACCTTCCCGTGGCGCTAGTTTCTAACCCTTCCTGCAAGCGCATCACGGATTGTTGCAATTGTACAACCATGAAGTCCAATTCGCGCATAACGCGTGAAATGTTTGCTCTGTAACTTATCAAATTTTCCAAATTTCTAGTAGTATTGTTCCAAGTTTTCTGACTTTTCAAAGCGTTACTAACAACATTTTTAAGAATGCGGGCCACTGCTGCTAGTCCAACTGCATTCTGGGAAACTGTTTCATCTACTGATTTAAGATAAGTCAGCTGTTTCTGAACTGCATGAATGACGTCACCTTCCCTTGTTTTAATGCCTTCCACAGTGTCATGCACTTCCTGCAATTGCTGAGTGGTTGCTATCCCAAACAAGATTTTAAGGGCTTCTCCTCCTATATTAATCAATCCTCTTTTCCGTCGGGGGGTTAAATCAGCATCCGTCGGAACGGGTAACAACTTGGAAAGGGTACGTAGCTCCTGATTGACTTGATCCACGGCAACGCGTGCCTGTTCCACTTCTTCCCAATTTATAAATTTGTTTTGTTGGGCACGTTGACTCCGGCTCCATTCTAAATGAATGAAAACTTGCTCGATGTACTGCAGGGCAGTTTGGTACCATTGGACATCCAGATTTATCACCAGATTCCAATAGTTTCCAGTAACTAATAGTTCCCGTTCTCGGAGAAATACAAGTCCCTTGTCCAAATCTGGGATGGTTCCTATTTCTGCGATTACACCTGAAATTAAACAAACTTTGTTTACCTTTGGAAATTTAATTAAATCTTTCGTCCTGGAAGTGGGCGAAAATTATATCTCGGGGGTGCTGTGTCACTATCCTCCCCTCCTCTCTCCTCTACTACTTCTACTACTGGGCTAGTGGACGGTTCGGCTTCCGTCGCGTCGGTATCAGCTTGGCCTTCTACCGTTGGCGAGGGAGGACTGTCGCACACTATCGGGGTCTCCGCTGGCCTACTGCGCAGCCAATATCTAGTCCTAGGTTCTTCCCTTGTGTCCGTACTGTCATTAGTAGTTGGCTGAATCTCCTGCCGTCTTGCGGGTTCCCAAGTGGGGTCCTGGGTTTCATCCCGTCCATCCGTGGTTTCCATCGGTGGTACTGGTGTAGGGCTACCGCCGATAGCAAAGTAAGGATCTCCAATGGGTGAGGTCACTTCCTCCTCGTCCCCTTCTTCCTGCCGGTTACCGTTCCCTGACTCCGGGGTCGGAATATCAGTCGCTTTAAAGGACGATGGGTCTAGGTTTTTGTGACCGCGTTTCATTTTATTTACATTCACCACTATCTCCTTGTTCCGCGCTATTCGGATAAGATAATTCAGATCGGACAGTCTTCTTACAACTTCGTATGGACCTCTCCATTTAAGTCGAAATTTCGGGCAGGCCCGCTTCTGTTTGGTCGTCACACGCAGGTAGATCATCTCACCTGGTTGGAAAATTGTTATCCTGGTTCCCTTGTCATACTGCCTCTTCTGTCTTTCTCTCCCAATCCTGTTATTTTCTTTCGCCACACGATAAGCCTCTTCAAGTCGTTCAGCTAAGGTGTCGAGATGGCTCTGGATTGAATCCTGGCCGTCTCCTGCCTGCTTGTTCACAAACCTTGCTGTTGTGAGGTCATCCTCCGTGGGTAAGCGCATCTGCTGCCCATGTAGCAAGTAAAAGGGGCTGTAGCGGGTGACAGAGTGTGGGATGGCCCTCTGGGCCATCAGTGCATAGTTTACAAAGTCATCCCAGTCACTCCCGTATTTGTTCACGTAGTGGCTCATGGTTTGGTTGAGCCCTAGATGGAACTTCTCAACCTTCCCTTGCATCTGCGGATTAAATGCAGTGGAATTGATGCGTCTAATGCCCAATAGTTTACACATTTCTTGGAATAGTTCCGACATGAAGTTGGAGCCCTTATCTGATGAGAGTGCCTGAGGACATCCTAGCCTCGAAAAGATCTCGGTAACAAGAGCTCTAGCGACTGTAGGCGCATCTTGCCTGGGTATTGGAATAGCTTCTGGGTAACGACTGAAATGGTCGATAAAGGTGAGAAGATATCGATTCCCTCTCCTGGTTTCCGGATAGGGTCCACAAATGTCTATAGATGCCATCTCAATTGGGGCAGTAGTCTCGGGTAACTCTCCCAATGGTGCGGTGGGTTGTCTCCCTGCCTTAAACTTAGCGCATGAGTCGCACTGTTTAACATAATCGTCAATGTCTCGATCCATATTTGGCCAGAAATAATTAAGTTTAATCAGGTCACGAGTCCGTTTTATACCCTGATGTCCCGCAAACACCTTATCGTGATGTAGCTTGAGGACGGACTGCTTCAGCTGCTCAGGTACAAACAGCTTGGCATGTTCCAAGTCCGGTCCGACATACAAAAGTCCATCTTCACTGAGCACGTGTCCGGGTTCGATGCCAGCTCGAACCTTCGTTATTATTTCCATACAGTGTGCGTCCTGCTGCTGTGCAGTGAAAACAGTCTCTCGAGTGAGTGCATTGCTCACGTTATCTTCGCGTGGTTTCCGGTCTCCTTCCGTAGTAGCGGAAGCAATGTGACGCGACAAGCAATCTGCATTTACATGCTTCTTCCCAGCTTTATGTTCAATTTCAAACTCATATTCCGACAACTTTAAAACCCATCTCGTTAATCGAGCACACTGGTGGTTTTTCACCGTGATTAGCCACTTTAAGGCGGCGTGATCGGTGACAATCTTGAATTTTCTCCCATACAGAAAGCATCTGTGAGTTTGAGTACCAAATACAACTGCTAACAATTCTTTCTGTGTAGTACTATAATTTCGTTCCGCAGCGTTCAGCATGCGGCTAGCAAAGCTGATCGGCCGTTCCTTGCCATTGTGCAGTTGACTCAAAATGGCGGAAATGGCGTAGTCAGAAGCATCCGTACTAAGAATAAATGGCTGGTCGAATCGAGGATGTGCCAGCACTGAGTCGGATGTCAAAGCGGCCTTGAGGTTATCAAAAGCCTCCTGCTGTTGCTTCGTCCATACAAACTTCTCATCCTTCTTGGTCAGTTGGGTCAAGGGTCGGCTTATGGCTGCATAATTTCGAATAAAAAACCTATAATATCCAGACAAGCCTAAAAATGCACGAACGTCACGAACTGTTCGTGGTTGTGGGAAATCCTTGATAGCTGTTATCTTGCTTGGATCGGGTGCAACACCGTTCTTACTTACTACATGTCCCAAATATACTACTTCCGGTACTGCAAACGTGCATTTGTCTACGTTAAGTTTAAAATTTGCCTCTCGCACTCGGTCGAAAACCAACCTCATTCGTCTCACATGATCTTCAATTGTTTCACTGAAAAGTAGTAAATCATCCAAATACACAAGCACTTCTACGTCACGCAATCCAACTAGCATGGCGTCCATGACACGCTGAAATGTCGACGGGGCACCTGAGAGACCAAAAGCCATTCTCTCATACCTGAAACTTCCAAATGGTGTTACGAATCCTGTCTTGTCCTTATCCTCCTCTCTGATAGGAATGTTCCAGTACGCATTTTCGATATCTAACAAAGTGAAATACTTACTCCCTGCCATGAGTGAAAGGTTACTCTTAATGTCAGGTATAGGATACACTGGTGTAACAGTTACTGAATTCAGACCTCGGAAATCTGTGCAAAATCTATACTTCGGGGTTCCATCGGGGGATTTCTTGGGCACCAAAATTACAGGCGCCGCCCATGGAGACGCGCAAGGGGTTATAACTCCCTTGGCTAGCATCTCATCCAACTGGCGTTTTACTTCTCCTCTCAGTGCATAGGGCACTCGATAAGGGTTCTTCTTAATCGGCAGGGCGTCCCCTGTCCGAATTTCATGACAGCCGTTCTTCGTGCAAGGTAGTATACCTGTTTCTTCATTACAAAATAAATCCAAATATTCCTCAATTACCGGTAATAAAACTCGTTGTTCCTCGGTTGACAAGTGTTCCAGCTTCTTCCGAAGCTGTGTTCGTTTCTTTGTTAATTCCATGGAATTCCTCCCGGCCAAGGAGTTGATCCGGAGTTGTACTTCCTCCGTAACCTCGGGGTCGTGGAAATCGTTTCCTGTGCCCACCGGAGCGGCCCACCTGAGTGGTTCCGCCCGTCCGAGTGGGACATTCTTTCCGACCTCCAAATGCTGACCTCGAGTATTTAATACTTTTAAAACGCAATATCTTACTTTATCACCTCGGTGCTTTTCCTTAACACCGGTATTCTGATTTCCTTGTCTCCGAGTACCTGCTTTCGCAGTTTCCTGTCTTAGACAGTCTTCCCCTAGTGCTTTTAACTCATCTAATTCTTCCGCCGTTAGTACCCGGCTCGCTACCCGAGCCACGTATGCTCCCGGCGTACCTAACTCAAGGGGCTCAATTAGCACTTCTCCTGGTAGATCGTCGCTGTACTTTTTCTCTATTTTTCCGATCACCAGTCCCTCAGACAAAGGGGGGAGCATGACTGACCCGAAAGCCACAACGTTCCAGCAATCAATTGCGACACCTCCCGGGCTCAACCCTGGGATGGGTACTTCAACCTGCCCACTTGGCGGCTCCTTCAGCGGGGTGCGCAGTCCCGCTTCCGGCGTCACCTGAGATAGGCGGTTTTGGCGGCGAATTACTTGACACCGCTCGACCTCTTGGCCTGACAATTGATATCGCTTCTTTCCGAGAAGAAGCGTGCTGGTTCGAAAGTCAATGCATGCCTCCATATGTCCGAGTATATCAGCTCCTAAAATACCACTATACTCCGCGTCAAGTGGAGCTACCAGAAATTCGTAATTGAAATTTCTGTTTCCTACCTTAAACGTCGTCAGCTGTGTTCCCATCACCTTTAACTTACTTCCTGTAATCCCCTTTGCGGTTATCCGTGTTGTTTGAATTTCAGACGTAACAATTCCGGGTTTTATCACACTCACAGTTGCTCCTGAGTCGACTAACATGTGATGAATTCTCCCCTCTATTTCTATTTCCAACAGGAGCTCGGGCCCGGCGATGGTCGCCTGCAGTCGACCTATCTTCTCGCCGTTGGCTGTGGGTTCGACACTGGGGAGCTGAGTGCCGAACCGTGCCCGTTTGGGGGCGGATTGGCCCGGGGCATCCGTGGGCAATCGCGACGTATGTGCCCATGCTCGCGGCAGTGGTGACACTGAATTTCAGACGTGCGACCGTCATCATGGGGGACCCAAGGCCGTGTTGGTCGTCGGGGTCCTCTGCGTGATCTTCCGGACCTGTCTCCGCGTGTTGTCATGTGGGTGCGCGGAGGGCCACTTCTCTGCGGACCACTTTGCGTCCTCCAAACTGGCGGACCATGGTCAGGGGCCTGTCGGCAGTCCCTCGCATAATGGCCTGGTTTCGCACAGCGATAACATCGGGTGTCCTGCCTGGCGGCGAAGATGTTCCTGGGACCTTCCCTCAGTCGTCGGTGTTTCTCCACGTTCTCGATGGTTACAGCCAGCTTCACCGCTCGATCCATATTATCCGGCATCTGGTACCGCACCTGTTGGCCTACGACACCTCTGAGTCCATGGATATATGCGGCGAGCAGCCTACGCTCGGCCTCCTCATTGATCACACGTTGGGTCTCCTCATCGTTCACCCTGCGGATTGTTTTCTGACACATTTTCCGGCAGCGATCTCCAAACTCTTCCGCTCCTTCCGTCTTACCTTGGATCGCCTCCTGGAGACTGGTGTAGTAGTACTGGTCAGGAAGCTTGTCACTGAACCTCTCTAACAAAGCTGATCTTAGCACTTCATACGGGCATCCGTCTCTGCCCAGATCTTCTCGCCCATGTAGGTATTGAAGGGCCAAACCCTGTAGTTTCGCCTTCACAATGAGGGCTTTATCCTGATTCGTCCATCCGCTCACTTTAGCTAAGGTCTCAATCTGGGTCAAGAAGTCGTGCACGGGCTTACCCTGGCTTTCTCCAGTCCATTCTTTGATGCCTGCGACGAGCGAGACGTCTTTGCTCTGGCCTCTAGGGCCGTCCCCTATTCGGAGGTTGTCCATCCGGTCCCGAAGCTCTTCCATCTGAGCTTGGAGGATCTCCATTTCCACTGAGTCTACCATGGTGTTGTGGTCTAGGTTCCTTCGGGATCTGAGTGCGTCTACCTTCGGGTAGGCAGTCCTGGAATGTTAGCGTACTCGACTCTGGGGCCTTCTATCCTTCGGTTTGTGGGTAACTTATACGTTTCCTTCCGTGGAACCATATACTCTCCTTGTCTTGGAAAGGTCGAATATCTATAGGGCGGAGTGCCTTCTGGCGTCCGGGAGGTTCCCGCGGACGGTTCAGCGTATACTCCCTCAACTGGCTCCCCACAATAAGTGGACAGGAAGTCGGTTCTCTCTATTTCTAGATCGTTATACGTATACCCTGGGGTTATATACCTCTGGACAATCCTAGTCTCTACATCGAATACTACCGTCCCGTTCGAGTTCTCATTAGTGAATACTTTATAAGATGGGGCCTGGAATCCCTTGGGGGTACCTTCAAATGCAATTTCAAGACGTGAGTCTACTCCTAACTGCTGAAACTTAGGTGCATGCTCGTCTATTCTTTCAGGACTAATTTTCGTGTACTTACGGAAAAAGTTTTTCACCAGCGCCAAGGCGAACACATCTGAATCCTGCAAAGCGGTAGGGCTAGTTGCAGCAACAACATGGACCAAAAGAACAGTAAACAAGGGTGCATCTCGGGGGTCAAGTCCCTTCCCACAAGTGCACTGTCCCCAGCAACACATAACTTTTGTCACAGACCCGTATCACTCCCAGCCTCAAATAACATTATGAGGTAGTAAGAGCCATCCACGTTCCTTTCTTCCTTCAGGGTGCAAGTCCTGCAACTCGGGCTGAGTCACAATTATCCCGCAGCTGCCACCAGTTTTGTTGTGCCGCAAGGGGTTGGGGTAGCGCCGACCCCTATGGGCCCGTGGATTGCTCTTACTGGGCTTGGGAGGTGCCGGGTAAATGAAACACACAAGTACAAAATACATTGAGGATATATTACTTCACTCTCTTTCTCTGTCTAAAATCTAATTAATACATGAAAATAAATCTTACTACAACCTACAGTACATGATATTCATTCTTTGGCCTATCTCCTCCTCCTGAAGGGAGTCCTACTCATTCTGTCCTTCAGTTTACAGTTCTGATTGTCTAGTTTCTCACTGGCGTGTTCCGACAAGAGGCAAGTACTCACATGAACAATATAGAAGACACAGAGTGGCTGCGATGGCTGGTCCCTTCATGGTCGGCACTGTCACAGAGTTCGGTAGCAACAACTACGCCCAAAGTCAGTCCTCTCTGCACTCGCGTCTGGGGCTTTTATAAGTCTCTATGCGACGCTCGAGTACTACCCACGCGTGGAAACGCCCTAGAATAGTCTTTTCCCATTGGCGTTCGTCTCTTGCCGTTTCATCACTTTCCCATATATGGGCACTGGTGTACGTGCGTAATTCTCTAACCGATGCATCATAAAATGGCTGCCTACCGGATACCGCACACTCGTGAGTCTGATCTCATTCACTTCCGGTTCATCATCCTGTGACTGTTCTTTCCCTTTCTATTACAAATGAACTAAAATTAATGATAATACAAAATATATCTGGCATCTAGTGCCGGGGCACAACAAAGAAAGCTGTGTGTGTGGAGATCCAATATGTGAAACTGGATCCCAGTGGGCTGGTTCTTTTCATAAATTGAAAAAATTGCAATAGAAACATTAGATGACTGCAGCGCTGTCTGGCGAAAAATAATGTCCTGGCCCATGGTCTAATGATATTTCAGTTCAAGAATTATGTGAACTGGAAGATAATCCTCACAGTGTGAAACAGTTGCAACTAGCAATCAACATATACAAATTCTACGGTCATCGCAACAATTGTTTATTAACATATTGTAACGTGTTTCGTTACTGAATTCGCCGTAGAGACCGCTAATTGGTTTATTTAACAATCTACAAATAACGGCTACAGTTAATTATCACACAGTTGCGGGGTTTCGCACTTTATAACCCTAATCGCATTAATCTGTTCACACTGTTGCGGGGTTTCATGATTTATAACCCTATGCGCAAATCAGTTCACTCCCAATTACACAATCACACACACGTCCGGTTCATGTTTCCGCGACGGTTGCTATACTCCAACTGTAGTCGGCTGACTGGAGAACTGTTGATAACACACTCGCTCGACTACTACTTATCTCGGCGACTGTCACTTTACAACTCGACTCGGCGACTGTTACGTTACAACTAACTCGCAGCAACTGTACAGCTCACTTATATAGCCGCAGTGCTTGTCTGTTGCGTAAGGAGTGCCACGTCATCCTGTTACGTCACCGCTATTGACTAGCGTTGCATAGCTACCAGGTTGCGGGGGCTCGGCTCACTTCGGCTCCGCTCGTGACGTCACCGCGGGGAGAGTGGCGGGGTAATGACTCGCCTATTACGCGATCGCTACGTTACCGCCACGTGCCGCTGGGGACGTAGGGGTCCTTCGTTGCGCAACATGTCACACTATATAGCATTACATGTTTCGATCCTGCAAGTCTCACACACTCAACCACTGAACTGCAAAGCTCACATTCCCATTTATATACATAAGGTTCAAAAAAGGTTACCTTCTATATGTATACACGCACACTCACAATTGATCAACTAGACTAGACTAGTCTAGACATTAATTCGAACAAGAATCATGCATGTAATTAAACAGAGGAAATATTAATTTAAAACTAAATCTAATTGAATTTTAAAAATCAGTATTAGGTTAACAGAGAATCTTTTTAATGACCCCAAGGAAACATATCTTATATGACGCCAGCTTTTCCATCCCTGAGGTTTGCTTGGGTGACGACCCAGAAGTCTGAGATATTCACTAAGAGACTACACAGCTCATAATATCAGTAAGCCCCCATCTTATTCATCAGTAGATTTTCGAATACAACACAGAAAATAATTACAGCGAAATAATGAATTCTTATTTGAAGAAATCTGAAGAAAAAAAAATTCATGCGGCTTCCATTCAAAATGTGTCTTTTTCGTGATACTTCCGTGGTAACGTCTGTGATTGCGAGCACTCTAGTTGTCCCACTTGGATACCTATCATTTAATACAAGTAACTATTTAAAAACAGCACACTTTAACCGTAAGTTGTAAAGAAATATTATAAAGGAATTACTATTCAAAAACCTATTATAAATATTAAGTGTAACATAACATGTTACTCATTAAACGTGTATGTATTTAGTCCGTCAATAATGCAACAACCTTTAAAATATACACCATTCAACACCAACGCGACATGTTTCGGTCTCAGACGGCCATCCTCAGGCGTTTCGAGACATAAACGGCTACACTGCTTTGATGCACGCTAAAATTGCGTATTGCAGTCCACTTAAATTAAAATCCTCCATAAAACCCTATTCCACCTCGTAAGGGGCTTCATCCACTTGTTTAAACTATGTATTGCATGTATTCCAGACAGTTTGTTTCAGTAGCTACATCTCTAATATGCCCCGTTGTTTGTATGTTGTTCCTGAGGACGGCCGCCTGTGGCCGAAACATGCCATGTTGGTGTTGAATTGTATATATTGTGAAGTGTTGCGCTATGGATGACGCCCCTCCCTCCCCGCCAGCCGTGACGTGCCGAGCGGAGCCGAAGTGAGCCGAGTCCAGGCACGCTGGTTGCTAGGCAAAGCGAGTAAACAGGGGTTGCTAAGCAAAGCCAGTCAACATCCCGCCTCTCCACGCGGTGACGTAACACGTGGCTGCGCTACCTTCTGTGGCGAGGCACGCAACGCCGCTGTTGTCACGGGCAACAGGCAACAGCGAACGGCATAAAAGCCGGCTGAGCAGTAACCGTGAGTTAGTTGAAATGTAGCCGTCGTCGGAGACAGCTAAAGTTAGTCAGCAGTGAACGAGTCAATGTGTGATCAGGAGTGACTCAGTTGGAATCTAGCAGCAGTCGCGGAAAGAAGAACCGGACGCTTGTGTGATTGTGTAATTGGGAGTGTGCAATACAGAGAGACTTGTATAACTGCCGTACTGCGAATACGTGTAGACTACTGAGCACAGATGGAAGAGATTATGTGTGAAACCCCACAACAGTGTGAACAGATTATTTCGAATAGGGTTATAAAGTGTGAAACCCAGCAACAGTGTTATAATCAACTGTAGAGGAGACTTGTAGGTTGTTAAATAAGCCAATTAATAATCCGAATGGCGTCTTCAGTAACCAAACACGTTACAATATTTTAATGATTGTTGCATTATTGACGGACTAAATACATAGACGTTTAATTAATGATTTGCAACAGGATGCTGAAATACAGAATAACATATCACTATTAATACATGTAAAAACAATTGTAGATTGCCGCTCTACAACGTGAAAGAAAAGGGATCTATTCTCTAGGAAAATGGTAACATTACAAAACTAAAATGGTGAACCAGTGTAACAAACAGTATAAGAAATTTGACGAAACCTATGCGTGGTCTACTGCAGTCTCAAACACGAAGCTACTCGCAGCTTATAACATTTTGAAAGATCACTTTTAAATCATTTTAGATATCAAATTATGGATTTAAGATCACCTGATTATTAAATTAGGTTTAACCTGTCTATATAAATAAAAATGTAAATGTTCGTTTGTTACCGATCTTAATCTCCGAAAGTTCTTACCGATTGCTTCGAAATTTTGACACAACGTTGCATTCGAACACACGCGTGTTTTTATATACCTATTATATAGATGTCACACCTGTGATAGGTTGGTTGGTTGTTAAAATTTTAATTGCACTCAATATTAATATACTGTAACGTGTTATAGGTCGTCCATTGAATACCAACAGATCGTTGCCTAGGAAAAACCGTCGGAACGAACTGTTGAAACAGCGGAAATAATGCATTTCTGCGGCAAGGAGCACAGAACACGTGAAATCGAACCCTGGGCGAAAGTGTCCTCTATTGCCTCCGAAACCAGGTTATAATAGTCCAGCTCCGAAGAGTTTTCGGTGATACTGGACGTGATAATAATTGTACTCGCTGGTGTAAAAGTGAGCGTTCAATAACTTATTCGCTGAATCCGACACGTACGTGGAAGTTATTTGTCGCACTGAATAGGCGACACGTGACCACAACAACGTTACATAGGTAACACGCGACATATTCTTATTATCAAAGTACACGTAAATAATGCAACAATTTAAAAGACATCAAGAATATCTCACTCACTAAAAATGCATTTTAATACTTTATGATGTTAAAATCATTAACAATGTCAATCTATCTATATAAATAAAAATGTGAATGTTCGTTTGTTCAAGATCTTAAATCCCCGAAAATTCTTCACCGATTGCTTTTAAATTTTGACATAACATTGCATTCGAATACGCGCGTCACACCTGTGACAGGTAAAAACATGTCACATGTTCGGAATCCAGGAGTCACTTCCATAGTAACGCTAGAACAGACCGTTGCATAGGTAGCGACAATAGCGGTATTTTAGACCCAACAATTGGCCGTTGCCTAGGAAGTAACAATAGCGATACTGTAATCCCAACATTGAGCCGTTATGTCGAGAACTTCGAATCTCCACGGTTACGACGAATACACGGAGTGTTCCACAGAGACAACACAATAACAATGGGTCGTTGCGTAGGAAACGCCGAATCAACAAAGCAACGTTTCCACGGTTATAACAAAGGCTCATTTGCATAGCAGCGGCCGAGGGTATAACAGGGGTGTTCAATTCATTCGCCCAGTTAGTCTGGAATAACCGCCGAAGAAGTGAGTCTGTAGAACCAAAAGTTGGCCATTTTGATTTAGTTATTTCGTGTGACGTTGTGTTGGATTTGGGCTGTGTCCTTTATCATAGCGTTCATTTCGTGAGTATATTTATTTTTCATTGTTTTTCATTTCGTTTTCTTAACTGTTCTCCTCATTTTTCAGTGCAATTGGCGGTGGGATTGAGCTGTGTCGATTGCTCTGCGTTTAAATTGAAATATTTCGTTAGACTGAGCCACAGCAACGAGTGGCCGGGTACAGCTAGTATATAAATACAAATGTAAGTGTTCGTTTGTCCCTGTATGAAAATCTCCGAAAGTTCTTCACCGATTGCTTTGAAATTTTGATACAACGTTGCAATCGAATACGCGCGTTTTTTATATACCTGTTATATAGATGTCACAACTGTGACAGGTAAAAACAGGTAAAAACATGTCACATGTTTCGAATCCAGCAGTCCTTTCCATAGTAAAGCTAGAACAGTTGCATAGGGTAAGAGATTCCGTTGCGTAACAACGGATGAAACCGGAAATTATACTTCCATGGAAACGCAATAACAGTGGGCCGTGGCGTAGGAATTGCCGAAAAACAAACGCGTTTCCCCGGAGATGAGAGGATAAGTGGTTCCGTTGCGTAAGAACGGATGAAACCATACACTTCTACAAGGTGTTCTGTCGTCCATCGAATACCAACAGATCGTTGCCTAAGAATAACCGAGGCAAAGAGCACAGAACACGTGAAATCGAACTCTGGGTGAAAGTGCCCTCTATTGCGTCCGAAACCAGGTTATAACCGTCCAGCTCTGAAGTGTTTTTTGGTGATACTGGACGTGATAATAATTGTACTCACCAGCGTAAAACTGAGCGTTCAATAACTTGTTCCTGAATCCGAGACGTACGTGGAAGTTATTTGTCTCACTGAATAGGAGACACGTGACCACAACAACATTACATAGGTAACACGCGACATATTTTTATTTTCAAAGTACACGTAAATAATGCAACAATTTAAAAGACATCAAGAATATGTCACTTACTAAAAATGTATTTTACTACTTTATGAAGTTAAAATCATGTGTGACATATGTCACACCTGTGACAGGTTGGTTGGTTGTTAAAATATTAATTGTACTCATTATTAATATACGTCGTTCATTTCGTGAGTGTAGTTTAGTTTTCATTGTTTTTCATTTCGTTTTCTTAACTGTTCTCCTTATTTTTCAGTGCAATTGGCTGTGGGATTGAGCTGTGTCGATTGATCTGCGTTTAAATTGAAATATTTCGCTAGTATTTTTTTCTGTTTCTTTGTTTTCCAGTTCGTGTTCTTTCCTTTTTTAATGTTTTGCAATTGTATATGTTTTGTTATAACTTTCTTTCTTCTTCTTCTTCAGTGCAATCGATCTGCTTTAGTTCATCCAAATAATGCCTCGCAGAAGATCAAATTTGGGTCATCGTACTCGCGAAGCGCAAGCAGTGCGTCGAGTATTTGCAAATCAAACTGGGGAAGAACGGGCATCAGCATATTAGAAACGTGCGCTTTCACTTTTCTTTCTTTACCATTTAACCAGACTGAGCCACAGCAACGCGTGGCCGGGTACATCTAGTAGTTATATATAATGCTTTTAGTCCACTGATATGTTGGGTTTTTGGACTTTATCCATCGTCCAAAAACCCAACATATCAGTGTGTTATACACTGTCGTCAGAATCCTTTAGTAACTACTTATAATGCTTTTAGGTTTAAAATGTCTAGTTAGGCCTCACCTTATTATTAGTCGTGTAGTTTACGTGCGTTCTGTGTCGTTTGTATTGTTTTGAATAGTGCTGTGTCTCGTATTATATTCTTCCTGAGTTTATGACGTTGAAGAGGGTGTGTTCAAGTGATGTATAATATGGTCAAACATGATGTTTTTATTGTTTGTGGTATATAAAAATTAACTTGCCAAAGTTGCCATCAAGTATACATAGGCCAAATAGGAAAGAAATTATCAACACGATATAGCGAACACATAAGGAACATAAGATTAAATAGAGATGAATCCGCTTACGCCCGACACATACTAAACAATCGTCATCAATACGGTCATGGAAATCATCGAAAAATCTAATAAAGGTAATATAATGAGCATAAAGGAGGAATTCCAAATATATTACTACAAAAACAAACACAATAAATTGATAGATGAACAGAAACAAATAAGGGAAACAATCAAAATAACAATCAATAGTGTGACGGACCAAAATGAGACAAATCAAACCGTTTTAGAGTGTTGAGCCCGAAGGCTTGCGGCACCTTATCGGTACTCTAAGGAGAAAACTCAAGTAGCCAAAACTACCCCCATACGAATACTCTCCCGCATTCGTCCCGGCTAGGCCGTAGTGATACCCAAGAGTCATTATGCCGCCGCGAGGGAGGCTCCGGTCGTAATGACATTGCCCATTTTGGGAACTTAGCCCCCAGTCCCGGAAGGTCAAACTGATCCAGACCCCGAGACTGACGTTGCCCGGCGGGACCACAAGGAGGTGTCCCAAGGCATCCCTAGTCCATAACAAGCTCCCATCAAAGAGACAGCCGTAGTTCGTCCAACCTCATAGAGGATGACGTCATTACTACCTGTAACATGTGACCTAACAAAGTCCCAGTTACTCCTGCCTACAGTATACGTAGTCTGTGTGTTCCGTAGAGGGCTCTAAATTGCGCCAGTCAGACTTGCTGGGGTGCAACATCTATGTAATTTAGCTCACATGTTCTTTCGGCATGGATAACATAAACCACGTGGCAACAGAAAGATGCGCAATTTGTATCCATTTCATGGTCAGTATGTTTCAACTGTTTGCACGTCACGTCTTGCTGGCTAACAAAGACGAGGCGGGCTATAAAAACATGGTTCTTCCTCTTTGACACTCTAAGGTCAAATGGCATTCACCCTTCAAGTAGATAAAGTTGTCCATGTGCTTAAATAGTTATGCACTATGCCATGAAAACATGGGGGAATCGAGATATAGCCCCCCCCCCCATTCTTCAATTCGGCACTAGACGGAGAGGAGTGGTCAGCTTAACCTTTAAGTGCCGAAGTGCCAAGTTTGTGCCAGTCACGAGTAAGGTCGTCGTGGCTAAAGTACCCCGTTTTGTCCAGTCAGGCATTTAAACTCCGCTAGTAGAAGCGTGCGCACACGCCGCTAGTAGAAGCGCATGCACATTCCTAAATATTTATTTTCAAATGTAGTAATTACCAGACAGACTTGAGTAAAACCCTAATAGAGGAATTAAAATAATACCTAACTGAACAACAGCAAATACAAATATACGTATGAGTTATGCCAAAATTTAGCCACGATCCAGTAATTTTATTGCAGATTCTGCAGATAGGTATGTTAAAAATATATTGTAAAATTTGATGTAAATACCTTTTTTGTTGTTACCTGCTTGATGTATATACAGTTTCAAATAAAACTACCGTATTCAATCTCACTACGAACGCACACAAAACAGATCGCGCTCTGTATCTCAGCCATGATGCAGCTGTCTGTTCACTCAAATAGAAGGGGCAATAAGCTTTTGCAGTTCTAACGGAATGTTTTAGCACTGAAGAAGGGACCCCTCTAGATTTCTCTTGAATAGCCATTCTTTCATTCTTCTGACCTTCAGTCAAAGATTCGAAAATCCGAAGGGTGTAAGCAGTGCTAGCAGAAGACCAAATGATTTTATTGCTTCCATCTGTTTTATGACACCAGGGACTGCTAAAATTTGTCAAGTGTTACAAACAGAAATGAATTTCTAATGCAGAAAAACTCTGTGAAGAACTGGGAAACAATTTTGTAGTATGCATCAAAATTAAAACACAAAAAATTTAAAATAGAGTATAACACTTTGTATTAAAAATTTCAAATCTTCCGTTATAATATGCGACACTATGTTCTTTGCTGATATAATCAAAGTTAATACCATCCATTATCATAAAAATTGTGCTAGATACAGCATTTTTAAACACAACGCTTAAAATTGATTAACCGCCTAACAGGAACGGACATTTAAATGCAAGGGAGCAACAGGCATTTAAACGAGCACCAGCAGCGGGCATTTAAATAAACTCCAGCCAGCTCAAATTTACCACTACTTCGAAGTCCGGCGTTTAAAGGTTAAACCCGCTACCCACTAATGTCATCAAACCAAATCCCTTAGGTGCAAGAAGGAGGTTATTTCCCTTCTTCAACGTCGTACCACACTGTACACAACCCATTAGTAACTGCAATTCTGGGCACCCCTGGGTGGCGAGGGCTATCTATACTTTCCCACTCTTCTCACTTCTCGAGCGTAAGTCCCGGAATTCGGGCAGAATTACGAAAAAATCCCACAGCTGCCACCAGTTTTGTTGTGCCGCAGAGTGGTGGCTTAACCTTCCCCAGCGGTCACCGGTAGATATGTCTCGCCAGATCAGGGAGGGTGAGGGTGCAGTGGCAATGTTTACAAAAACATTCTCAATTACACAAACACAAAAGAATATGTATATATATATATATGAGAATGTAAGTAATAATATACTTAACCCATGGCTGTTTACCTGAAGCGCACTATCCTAACCTACTCTCCTCTTAATACACACTGGGTAATGTCTCACAGTGACTTGAATGTAGGCAAGTATGGTTGACAATAAAGCAAGTAGTGTAGCGTCTCTAGTTCCCTTAGCCAGTCAACTAGCCCATTAGTCGTACAATAATTTCATACTGCGTAAAATGTTTAAACTCGCTTAATCGAGAAGGCTAAGATCCGTGGCCATCCAGCCTCCGTCTGGAGTGTCTCGCCTGAGCGTAGTTGATATGAACTGTTCCCTTTTAATTACGTAGATTTACACTTAATTCTAACATGTTACCTAGTTCACCTAATCCTAACCATGAGTCAATGACAGTCTGGATCGTGGCCAATCATTAACAAGTACTCATGTGACCACGACTACCGGGCTGCAACTATGTGCCCATCTCCTCCGTCTTCTCTCGGTGGCGTGCCTCGAACCCCGATGTGTGTCGTGCTCCTAAGGCTCGAGTGACTGTTGAGAATAATAAGCCACTTCCTGCCCCATGTTCCAGGGTTTTATACCTTCTGGAAGCATGGGCACGCTTCCGTCCTCATAGTACGCGTACGAATCGACGATTCCCATTGGCTAAATCCACTTCCGTTCCAGTAACTTGCCCATATTTGGTCCTTCCTACTGTCCTAATTAATGGGAACAGCCCTGTATACAGCTCAACAGTAGAGGCCACTTCACAGCAGGATATGCTGATGTATAGCAATCCTAATTAAGGGGGAACAGCCCTGTATACAGCTCAACAGTAGAGGCCACTTCACAGTAGGATATGCTGATGTATAGCAATGCTAATTAATGGGAAATTCCCGCACACTGTATCAGAGGTCTTACAATCAGCCCTGTATACAGTTAAACAGTGGTGCAAAAGGACAAACTTGTCTATCAACCCAAACAAGTTGTAATTGTACCCTTTACTAAGAAGAGAGATATACTCGTAAAGGGTCTCAAAGAACCAATACTCTTCAGTAAAGCGATCTGGCTGTCTGGTGAAGTCAAGTACTTTGGATTAACTTTAGACAAGGGGCTGACATGGAAACATCAGTTGGATAAGGCTTATTAATAAGGCATTCTGGAGATGCAGAGGCACATTGTGGAAGACCTGGGGACTGACACCAAAGGTGGTACGTGTATATTGGATATACACTGTAGTGGTCACCTATGCAGCCACTATATGGTGGCCTAGAATTAAACTCAACAGAAGTTAGGCAGAACTTAGGAAAGTGCAAAGGACAGCCTGCTTGGAAATTACTCATTGCTCCAATGAGAACAGCTCCAACAGATGCAATGGAAATCCTACTTGGACTCCCTACACTGCATTTGACGATGGTAGCAGAGGCCAAGTTAGGAAATTACAGAGTATGTTGCAATGATCAATGGAAACTAAATCCAAAGGTTTTGGACATGCATCCGAATACACGACTCAGGACATGAAAAAAGTACCCATCCTACAAGTGTGATCTGATAAAATGATACCGAAACATGTTTATGATAGACCCTTTACAATCAGATTTCCTGATAGAAGTGAATGGAAAGAGGGGTTTCAACCTGATAGAAAGGGACAACTAATCTGGTATACAGATGGTTCCAAAATAAATAAGAACACTGGAACTGGTGTGCACTGCTATGGAACAAGACAGAAAATTAGTTTCAGCCTTGGGCAGTATACGACAGTACTCCAGGCAGAAGTATATGTCATTAAGGCATGTATTATGTAGAATTTAGATAGGAACTATAAAAATAGGAACATCTACATTCTATCTGACAGCCAGGCTGCACTTAAAGCAGTTGACAAACTCAAAATTTGTTTGGGACTGCCAATAATCCCTCATACAACTGGCCAAACATAAGACAGTACAACTGATATGGGTGCCAAGTCATGAGGGTATTGTAGGGAAAGAAACAGCAGATCAGCTGGCAAATTAACATTAAACAGAGATCAACTCAGATGGGTGGTAGGATTACTTAATGGACACTGCCACCTAAAAGGACACCTTTCCAAACTTGGACTGACAGAGGACCCAACTTGTGAGGGGTGTCTACAAGATGAATCAGCCACACACATCTTATGTGATTGTGGGGCTATAGCTTATTTAAGATATCGCCACCTGGGTCAATTCTTCATGGAACCAAGTGACTTTTATGATGCCCCTGTAAACAAAGTCCTACATTTCATTTTTAGTGTACGATTAATAAATGGTTAATCCAAATGGGAAGCACAACAGACCATTGAAGGTCGCAGTGCTAGGGCCAGTTTTATGGCTCACCCCTCATACTCAAACGTTAGGTCACTGGAGTTGAAATGAGGTAAACTCCTCTTGTTCAAATTTGACCAATTGTCGGAACATAAGGAAGTGGCTTGTGGGCCGAAATGAAGCGATTAGGACTTCTAGTTTTGAGAGAAGTCAGTCTGTTAAGTTAGTTTCATTCCAGCTCACAGATTTTTTGGATGCAAAATCTGTATTTCCACAAGTTTGACTAGAAATTCTAAGTTCCAGTGTAAGTGATTAAAGAATCTTGACTGGAGCTACCTACTGACTAGCGATTCAGCCTAAAATGAAATTTGGTATCTCTGAAATCAATTTCGAAGCTTAAGTAAGGTGTTTAAGTACTTCGACAACAATCAGTGTCATTCCTAAATAAAAGAAAAGCAAGTATAATGTAGTTGATTGAAGGTATTCACCAGTGACAATTGCCACAAAAAAGTGACTCTGTGAATAAGCGCGACCCTGCCAAAAGCGCTGAGACTGAATCTTATCTCTAACGACTCAAACTAGCGACCCACGACGAGCATCTCTTTATCCATTCTCCCCCCTTTCCACGAAGATTGTAAACAATTTCAAATTAGTTTACTGCTGCCCAACCACTGAATAATTAACACGACAACAAGAATAGGACGTGGTACGGATGGTCGGTGGGCAGAGTTTATTTTTTTTTTTTGCTAGTGGGGTGGGACTAAGTCCCTTGTACTGCGCCACTTCTGGCCTATTGTACCAGCCTCAAATAATAGGCGAGGGTGATTGTGGAGAAATTGGTGGAATGAATATTGGTAGGGGAAACTGAAGTACTAGGAGAAAACCTGCCCCAGCGCCACTTTGTCCACCACAAATCCCACTTGACCAGACCCGGGATCGAACCCGAGCCGCCACGATGGGAAGCCAGCGACTAACCACTTGAGCTATGGCGCGGCCCATGAGCAGAGTTAAACAGGCTGTGGCCACCACCCACCAGCAGAAGCAAGAGCATCACGTGGGGAGGTGATAAAGATGATGAGAATTTGATAGCTTTATAGTTATGGGCGATTACAGATTCTTCCACTTCCTTTATGTATTCATCTTTATATTATCATCATTGTTTTGCTTTAGAACAATTGAAATCGCACACCTTGCAAAAGAGGAGATA
>NW_019718025.1:217790-225844 GCF_002891405.2 Cryptotermes secundus | reverse complement strand
TTATCACAAGTACGATTTTTATACTGATATTTATTCTTATTTTATTGTATGTTATAGTTAATTTTAACCAAGGTCTAGCCTCAGTTTTGCCTAGTTTGTAAATTCAATAGGAACTAACTTGTACTGACCATTTATAAAAATGAGAATGTTAATGTTTCAGTTTGGTAAGAGTATGTGAGAAACTTGCTGCACCCGTAAGTGACCCACTTGAAATATGTAGTCCGTGCTAAATAAATAAATAATAAAGTATTGTTGCTGTGACGGTAAAAATTATATGTTTATTGTATATATGAAATAAAATTATTCAATCCAAATAATGTTGATCTGTAACTAACTGATCAATGCATTTACTCACAGCAGACAGAGAAAGAGGAAAAACAAAGGAATCTGCATAACTGTGTTTATAAGCTGTTGATCAGGTTCAGTGACTACACTCTAGCAATCACTAGCTTCCACTGCTGAATTAACAACTAAGTGTAGGAGAATATCATGTCATGTCTGTTCCCACTCAACAAGACAGGGTCTCGTGCACATTCAGCAATCAGAATTAAACAGACACTGATATGCAATGACATTCTGTACTTATGGCACTGAGTTCACTGCCTGTTAGTTGGCAAGGTCAGCAACAGTAAGAAACTCCAATATCTTGGTGCACTCTACAAACATGCGGCATGAAACACATACTAAAACAGTCTTATTTACATGTAATACTGTAGCATGCTACAAGTAACAAATTGTTCCTTTAGTCTAAACCCATATCTGGTGCTCTATGATTTGCTATACACATCAACATGTATTTGCTGATGTGTCTTCAGATTACTTTTCCAACTGAATGACCTATTAGATACATCACATCTAAACGGTTGCTCCCTACTATGTAGGAGCTAATGTAACTTCAGATTATTGTGAAAACTGAATGACTTATTACACACTTTACAGCAAAATGGCTGCTCCCCACTATGTATGCGCTGAAGCGGCCTCCGTAGTCTAGAGGTAATGTTCCCACCTCATGACTCTTAGTACGCGGGTTCAAAAACCCGGCGGAGGTCGTCGAATTTTTAAGGGCGGAAAAATTCAGGGAACAAGTCCTCCAGGAGGGACTTTAAGCTGTGGGTACCGTGTCGTAGATTTACGACATGTAATATAACCTCATGTCTCTAGGAGACCTCTGAGCAAAATTAGGCAACGTTTCCCGCCCAAGTAGTTTCCAATTCCTCCGGTAGATGGGGGAAGTATTAGGTTCCACTGCCAGAGGAGAGGGGACGTCTCTGACAGAAAGGGACTAACTATTAGATACCACTGCCAGAGGAGGTTGGAACCTTGCTGGCAGAAAGGGGCTGCTAGTAAGCACCAGTATCGGTAGGGTAAGGAGACAGTAGAAATTAAAGGGGGACGCACAATGGACCACTAACCGGTCTAAGTGCATGGGCAAACCCACCCCCTCAATATGGAATTCGGAAATGTATGCGTTGATGTGCCGTCAGATGCCTTTGCATGCTGAATGGCTTATTAGAAACATCACATATAAATGGCTGCTCCCCAATATGTATATGCTGATGTGTCTTCAGATGAATGAATGACACACTGCACACATCACAGAAAAATTGTGAGTCCCCTGTATGTATGCGCTGATGAGTCTTCAGATTACTGTGCCAACTGAATGACTTATTATATAAATTTCACCTGAATGGCTGCTCCCCAGTATGTATATGCTGATGTGTCTTCAGTGTACTCTGATCTCTGAATGACTTATTACACACATCACATCTAAATGGCCGGTCCCCAGTATGTATGCGCTGATGTCTCTTCAGTGTACTCAGAACACTGAATGAGTTACTACATACATCACATCTAAACGGCCGCTCCCCAGTATGTATGCGCTGATGTCTCTTCAGTGTACTCAGAACACTGAATGAGTTACTACATACATCACATCTAAACGGCCGCTCCCCAGTATGTATGCGCTGATGTCTCTTCAGTGTACTCAGAACACTGAATGAGTTACTACATACATCACATCTAAATGGCCGCTCCCCACTATGTATGCGCTGATGTATCTTCAGATAACTCTGACAATTGAATGACTTATTACACACATCACAGCAGAATGGCCGGTCCCCAGTATGTATGCGCTGATGTGTCATCAGATGACTCTGAACACGGAATGACTTACTACATACATCACATCTAAATGGCTGCTCCCCAGTATGTATGTGCTGATGTCTCTTCAGTGTACTCTGAACACTGAATGACTTACTACATACATCACATCTAAATGGCCGCTCCGCACTCTGTATGCGCTGATGTGTCTTCAGATGACTCTGACAATTGAACGACTTATTACACACATCACATCTAAATGGCCGCTCCCCAGTATGTATGCGCTGATGTGTCTTCAGTGTACCCTGTTGACTGAATGACTTATTACACACATCACAGCAGAATGGCCGCTCACCAGTATGTATGCGCTTATGTGTCATCAGATGACCCTGAACACGGAATGACTTACTACATACATCACATCTAAATGGCCGCTCCCCAGTATGTATGCGCTGATGTGTCTTCAGTGTACCCTGTTCACTGAATGACTTATTACACACATCACAGCAGAATGGCCGCTTGCCAGTATGTATGCGCTGATGCGTCTTCAGATTACTGAGACACCTGAATGACTTACTACATAAATTACACCCGAATGGCCGCTCCTCAGTATGTATACGCTGATGTGTCTTCAGTGTACTCTGATTACTGAATGACTTATTACACACATCACATCTAAATGGCCGCTCCCCAGTATGTATGCGCTGATGTGTCTTCAGTGTACCCTGATCACTGAATGACTTATTACACATATCACAGCAGAATGGCCGCTTGCCAGTATGTCTGCGCTGATGTGTCCTCAGATGACTCTGAAAACTGAATGACTTATTACATAAATTACACCTGAATGGCTGCTCCCCAGTATGTAAACGCTGATGTGTCTTCAGTGTACTCGGATCACTGAATGACTTATTACACACAACACAGCAGAATGGCTGCTCCCCAGTATGTCTGCGCTGATGGCTCTTCAGACGACTCTGAAAACTGAATGACTTATTACATAAATTACACCTGAATGGCTGCTCACCAGTATGTATCCGCTGATGTGTCTTCAGTGTACTCTGATTACTGAATGACTTATTACACACATCACAGAACAATGGCCACTGCCCAGTATGTATGCACTGATGTGTCTTCAGTGTACTCTGATCACTGAATGACTTATTACATAAATTACACCTGAATGGCTGCTCCCCAGTATGTATACGCTGATGTGTCTTCAGTGTACTCTGATCACTTAATGACTTAGTACATACACTGCAACAAAATGGGTGCCCACAACTGTGTATGAGTTGATGTGCTTCCAGAATTCGCTCTTGACTGAATGAATCACCACACTCAACACAGGAATATCGTCGGTCCTCACGATGTACAGGTTGTAGTTCATTTGAAGTGCTCTGAAAAAGAGTGGAAATAGCATGAAAAATCCTAGTAGGAGGAGGAATGAATTTGAAGCTCCAGTACAAAATCGAAAGGTGTGAGAGGGATGACTGAGAGGAGAGAAGATGGAGGTAAATAAAATCACACATTTCTAAGTCTCCTAAAATGACATAACAATAAAGGCTGCATTAAAAATAACATTAAGATACGCTGCATATGACCCAGTTTAATCCATGGAAAAATATAGACAAAAGGCCTCAAAAGAATAACAGAGTGTCAATTCAACAGACATGGCCATCCTGATACCATGAACAAATCAATGTGAGTCATCTCCTAGGATGCCATCCAACATTCCCTGACAATGAAAACATTTGGGTTTTGTCAGAAAATGACCAATACTTCCAGATGTGTGTAACAATCATGCACACACCACACTGCATAGCAACAGTGCATATGTCTGGCAATTGCGCCTCATTTGAAAACATGTAAGCATAATTTTCTGCTTCCTGATAGAACCAAATGACTGCCACACCAGAATACCAAGGCTGAACTGACTGCAATTCGTTATGCTGTGTTGGTCCACATTTTTGCCAGGATGAGATGAAAGGCTAAAGCCAGAAACATTACCACCCAGAGGTTGTTCTGCTGACAAACTCCCAAAGAACACAGCTTCGCTGGCAGCTGCATGCAATGGCGGTGCAGTAGCAATAAAGAAACTGAGAAATCAGCCCTATGCTCCAAAGTTGGAGCAAGAGAAGGGGGAAGAAGTCATTTTTCCCTAAATTTGCCACCACCAGGTAGTGGTCAGTATCACAATCTGCTGCTCTGAATGATCAGACTTCAAGTATACTTCAATGCCACCTCCAATCTACCAAAATATGGTCAATTTCGTTGTGTGTCTTTCCATCAGGAGATATCCAAGTAGATCTATGAGTGTGATGATGTAGGAACATTGTACTTTTGACAATTTTTTTTGGGATGTGGCAGGATTTACTACTGCAATGCCAGTATCATTATTACTTTCGTGCAAAACTCCCATTCCCAATTGTTGGTTTGAATATTTCTTTGCTACCTACTATGGCATTGAAATGTCCTAACAAGATTTTCATATGATACTTCGAGAATCTATTAAATACATGTTCTAGTTCCTCGTACAACCTGTCCTTTCTTTTATTGCTAGTAGGTTGGCAGTAGGTCCCTTGTACTGCGGCCACTTCTGGCCTATTGTACCAGCCCCAGATGATAGTTGAGGGTGATTGTGGAGCAATTGGTGGAATGAAGATCAGCAGGGGAAACCGAAGTACTCGGAGAAAACCTGCCCCAGCACCACTTTGTCCACCACAAATCCCACTTGACCAGACCCGGGATCGAACCCGGACCGCCGCGGTGGAAAGCCAGTGGCTAACCGCTTCAGCTATGTCGTGGCCGAGAACCTGTCCTTTATATCATCGATTTTATACTCTGTTGGTTCATGAACGTTCAGAACAATATCACATCAGTGACCTCTTAGAATCATGTACAACTAACAAACTCTATCCTCTTAACTACCGATATGATTCTCTTATGTATGAAAAATCTGTACTTAATTCATGATTCTCATTCCCCTTTCCATAGCAAAATGTATATTTGCCTGCTGGTTCAGTGCCACTTCCGTCCCATCTGAGCTCCTGGACTCACACTAACTGCAACTTATATTTTGATATTTTTTCTGCCACTGCCCTATACATACTTCTCACACTCCTTGTCGCAAAGGAAACTTTGCTATGTCCCTTACTGCACCCAAAATTCCTTACAGACCGCTGCTGTAACTCCCGATAGCAGAATGAGTCATGACGTCCGCCGGGTTTGAACCCTCGTACCTTGAGTCATGAGGTGGGAACGTTACCCCTAGACTACGGAGGCCTCTGCACTGTACACTTAGTGTAGTGCTATGTTTCAGCTCTTGTGTTTCATGCAAAGTAATTCTTTTGATATGAAATTAAAGAGAAAGTTTCTGGCTATCATTTCGTATATTCATTGTCCCACTTTGAACTTCCCACGTTATTTGTATTTCATTTGATTTCTTTGAAGAAGTTTTGTACTTTGCCACGTAGCGTGCTCTATTACTATACAAACCTATATCCACCTTGTAGAATAGTACTGAACTAAACATGCTAGTTCGATAGTGTGTGCTCCTTGTGCATGTTGATAGAACTGAAATTTGATTCTCTTCAGGCAGAATTTGACAAGTGCTGCTTCTAGATTGGAATTTGTAACTGCAAGAAACTGAGAAACCACGTGTAGAACTTACGACATGTAGGATACGTGATGTTGACTTTAAAAGAAGTTTGTTACTACTGCTATGTTGGATACATTAAACAGCTTCCTATATGAATGCCTCTTTGTACATTCCCCTTTGTTCCATAAATAGCATCATGCAGTTAGCATGTAACACCTATGGCTAGCGCAAGCAAGAAACCTTTAGCTGTGCTGATTGAGGAAGAGTTGGAAAATTTGCTTCAAAGCAATTCTGAGCAAAGTCTGTCAGGTTCGGATTTTGACACTGAGAATGAGTTGGATCAGTGGTTCTCAAATGTTTTACCTCTGAGCCCCCCCTGTGAAGAGAAAATACTCTCAGGCCCCCAGCCTGTTTTTTTTATCAAAATATAAGTCATGGTATGTATGTTTGACGTTTCATTCACTTTATTTTGTGTTTTTCTACATACTACTTAGCAGTTTTCTTACTCAAACTTAAAGTATCACAATACTAGGCCTACAATAAAAATTAGTTTTAACACTTGCAATTAACCAAAATGTGCACTGAAATGAAACGATATTTAACTAACAAGTATTTAATTTTTTTTTTGCAAAGAACATCAAACATTTAAATGTCAAAGTTCAGTGTGATGGATGGGCTTGCTTTAGAGAACAAAGTTTATCAAAACGTGGAGTAATATCAGATATGGCCACTCCAACTTCTTTAGCAATATTTAGCCTTGAATGATTCTTTGACTTTATAGCTGCCAAAGCAGAAAACCCTGTCTCGCATAAGTAAGTTGTTGCGAAAGGAATCAGGATTTTCAATGCTTTTTTGGCTCAAAGTTTGGAATTCCGTGCCAATATGTATCCAGAACTCCAGCAAAGACAATTCCTTAAATTTACTTTTTAATGAAGTATCACTAGTGAGATGGATGAGTTGTTCTTGCTCATTTACATTCAGAGATGATGGCCCAGGAGCATTTTTGAATGGATTTTTAATCCAATTAAATTTATGAAAATCATTGCAAAAGTATTTTTCAAAATGAACTTTCAACATTACGAGATGATCAAGTAGGCAGCTTTTTATGTCCATTGGAAGCATTGGATTATCAGTGTCTTGTACCATTGACACCAGAGTAGGGAACATGTCTAGCATGTCACTTTCCATACTGTTTCTCCAGAGCTCTAATTTTCTCATGAATGCCTTCACTTTGTCATTCCAAGAAAGTACAGTTGCCTCATTCCCTTGAAGTGAAGTGCTGAGGATATTTAGTTTCTCAAATATATCTGTGAGGTAAGCCATTTTCAATAAAAAATCCTTGTTGCAGAAACTGTCTGCCAGTGAGGGGTTTTCCCCATTTAAAAAACAGAACATCTCATGCCTCAGCTTAAACATTCTCTTTAATATCTTGCCTCTTGAAAGCCAATGAGCATCACTAAAAAATGACAGAGCAGTGTGTTTGGCACTCATTTCCACACACAGCATTTTAAAAATTCTAGATTTCAGAGGATGCGGCTGCTGCCGAACTATCAACGCTGTCTCTGGCATATGTGTTTTATAATTGCCGGTAAAGAGAATAATTATTAGTTACTTTGAAATTCATGATAATTAAAGCCTGTACTCATCAAAAGTTTTTCTATATGTATTTTTATTTTTTGTTACTATTTTAATTGATTTAGGGCAGTTTTAATTTTTATCTGTAAGAAAGTATGCTGCGCCCCCCTTCAAGCCCTTCACGCCCTCCCCCATTGGGGTTGCGCCCCACAGTTTGAGAACCACTGAGTTAGATGATCGTGCCTTGCTTGTTGCTGTGCGAAATGAGGACAGTGATGAAGATGATGACAGCGCTACTCAAGACTTTATTTGGGAAAATATGGAGAACTACAGGGGACAGTGGGAAAATTTCAAGGGTAGTGTCAGAGCTCGAGGTCCTATGAAACGTTCACGGAAATTGTGGATGTTTTTGAGTTTTTTCAACAAAGAACTTATTGACACTATAGGCACAGAAACAAACAGGTACACGGAGCAGTTCCTATGTGGGCGTGAACTATCAGTCAGGTCGCATGCTAGGGCATGGAAACCTGTGACAGAGGACGAAATTTATGTTGTGTTGGGTTTGTTCCTGCTCATGGGTATTATACAGAAACCTACTCTTTGGTCATATTTTACAATGAAAAGAGTAATTTCCACACTGAGATTTAGAGACATTATAACACGAGACAGATTGGAGTTAATATTGTGACATGTTGAGCTATGGATGACGCCCCTTGCCCCCCCCCGGCCAGCCGTGATGCGCCGAGCGAAGCCGAAGTGAGCCGAGGTTAGCCGAGTCCTA
>NW_019718025.1:217412-217758 GCF_002891405.2 Cryptotermes secundus | reverse complement strand
TTCACAGTTAGTCCTTGAGCTACCTCCGAGTTAGTTCCGAGTTAGCCAGCAACTAGTCAGTTGTATTCTGGCATTTGGAGTGTACTATTTGTGATACTGCAGATAGCAGTAATCGTAAATCTGTAATTTGGGTGCTTGTAAGTGCGAATGTGAAATAAAATTCGCTACATAAAATACGGCTTGAAGTTATTTGTCACGTTATACGCCCAATACGCGACAACTGGTGTCAGAACTGGTGTCACTCCGACCGGTATCACTATGGGAACCTCTTCTTGTTGTGCCGTCGCAGGTATCGTGTCCACTGGGCAGGCCAACGTCTCTTCCTGCCAGGCACTGAAGTCGGCGT
>NW_019718025.1:215328-216648 GCF_002891405.2 Cryptotermes secundus | reverse complement strand
CGTACACACCAGGCTGCTAGGACGCGGCTAACCTCAGCTCCCGTCGGCTTCGCGCGGCGCATCACGGCTTGCGGGGGGGGGGGACGAGGGGCGACATCCATAGCTCAACATGTCACAATATGAAAATATTTGCATTTCGATGACAATGAAAACATCAGCACTTTTGAAGGACCAGAAATACTTTTCAAAATTTTCCCAGTAATTTCACATCTTAATAACAAATTTCAGGAACTGTATCTCCCAAACCAGGACATTTCAACTGATGAATCATTGACACTTTGGAAAGGCCATCTATCTTTCAAACAGTACCCCCTTCTCAAGGCATCCAAATTTGGAATTAAAATTTATGAGTTGTGTTACTCCACCACGGGGTATTTATGGTCCTTCCTTGTATATACAGGCAAGGATACAGCACTTGACTCCCCCTTGACCACAGCAGACACCAATAAAACTTCAGCCATTGTCCTCAAACTGGTAGAACCTCTCCTGAAACACGACCAGACTGTGTGGATGGATCTCTAGCCAGGCTACCGAAAATCACACACAAGACCGACTGTGTTGGGACACTGAACTGTAATAATGTGCCACCAAAAGTGAAAAACACTAAACTAAATAAAAAAGCAAAATCGTGGCACAACATTCTGGACCTGTTTCCGTCACAAAGTGGTGTGACAAAAAAATCGTTGACTATGATCTCCACTTACCACAGTCATGACACCAGGACTGTTACAATTAGAGGCAAGAAAGTGGCCAAGCCAGTTTCAGTATTGGATTACACAACAAGTCAATGATAGGGGTTGATTTGAAGGACCAGCTGCTTCACTCTTATTTGACTGAGAGGAAGCACATAAATAAATGGTACATGAAGTTATTTCGCAGGCTCTTGAACACCTCAATACTGAATGCACTGATAATATATAGAGATAACACAGGCAAAATTACAGATCAGCTGTCATTCAGAATTCAGTTGATTGAGGGACTTTTTGTGAAATATGCGAGTGCTGTGGAACATCAAGTGCCAGGTCAACATTCACCAGACAATACAGTGCCCCTTCTAACAGAACGACATTTTATAAGCAAGATTCCTCCAACGACAAAAAAATCTAGACCAAAGAAAAGGTATGTTGTGTGTCTTACATGTTCTCTATCTAATGTTTAGTCACTGTCCTTTCTGTACACTAGGAAATAACAAAAAATTTGTCATGACAACCATTCACCTTTTGGCAGTTACTGAGGCATCTTAGCTATATTAAATTTATTTCAAACAATTCAAACAAAGGGCAGCAGTCAATACATCTGCCAAACATTGTCACAAACACT
>NW_019718025.1:169543-214880 GCF_002891405.2 Cryptotermes secundus | reverse complement strand
TGTTTTCCTTTCCCACTCCAAAAGAAAATGCCTTTGTTCATCTTGCAGCTGCATGCACCAGGCAGGAAGTTACTAGTGCAAAATGGAATTAGGCCGGAAGAGGTTGAGGTCCAAGCTTTTTCTCGGAGAACAAGAAATAACTGACTTGTTCTCCAATGAGCTATCTGACATCCCTTGTGAGTCTGCTAGTGATAGTGACTCACAATCTGATAGTGAGTGTGGCAGGGGTGAACAAAAAATTGTGGCCACAGACAGTGAAAGTGAAAGTGAAAGTGACAGTAGCTCTGATGAAAGTGTGGATAGCAACATTGCGGGGACAGCCACATGGGGAAAGTAAACAAAATGCCTAATTTTGGACAGTTTACTGGAAATCCAGGGGTGAACAAATTCCATCGGACCCAACGCAAGTGTCTGAAGTAGCAGAACTCTTTTTTGGAGATAGTTTCTTTGACATGCTATGTCATGAAACTAACAGATACTATCTCCAACCCCGTGAACAGTATAACAGAAGTTATAAGGCAGTGAAGTGGCTGGAGTTCACTTCAGCAAAGAAAGAAAATTTTTTGCAATAAATCTTTCTATTGGGCCATACAAGGAGGGATAATCTGAAAGAGTATTGGTCAACATATCCAATTTTCCAATTCCAATTTTTGGCAAACTAATGAGCCGTAAGAGATTTGAGCAAATTTGGTGTTTGCATTTCAATGATAATGAACTGCAACCACAATCAACAAGCAGGCTTTTCAAAATTCAGCCCTTATTGAACTTTTTTGTTCAGAAATTTCAGACAGTTTATAAGCCAAACCAACAACTGTCTTTGGACGAATCTGCGATTCCTTGGAGGGGAAGGCTTCGTATGCGAACATATAATCCTGGGAAACTTACAAAGTATGGCCTACTTGTTCAAGTAGTTACTGAAAGCACTTCAGGCTACATTGGAAATTTATAAATTTATTCTGGTGAAGGAAAGAAATTACAAGATACTATTCTTTCCGTTTTGTAACCCCATCTTGATCAAAATTACCATGTCTATCAAGACAATTATTATAACAGTGTGCAACTGCAGAACACCTATTTTCAAGAAAGGTACATGTTGGTGGAAAAATTAGGGTGAACAGAGGCCTTCCACCAGATCTGAAAGGGAATGTAAATCCCTGAAACGTGGTGAAACCACATTCAGGAGGAAGTGGGATATTCTTCTTCAGTCCTGGAGGGATATTCATGTTGTGAATATGATTTCCATAATTTACAATTCGAGCATGGTTTATGTTCAAAGGAGAAGTGGACAGGTAAAGAAGCCTGTTTGTATTTCCGAGTATAATATGTTCATGAAGGCAGCTGACAGAGCAGATCAGTACTTGGCCTATTATTCTCTTCCTCGGAAAACAGTAAAGTGGACAAAGAATGTTGCCTTGTGGCTTATATATTGTGCCCTTTTCACTTCATTTTTGGTTTTCAAAAATCTAAACCCTCATTCGAAATTGAAATACAAGGCATTTTTGCTGAATGTGGCAAAAGCCTGGGCTACATACCACACGGTGGCAGACACAGACTTAGTGCGACTGAGTCCATCAACTCCCACTGCACGCAGGCTTCATGTAGACCCCCCTCGGCGACTCTTGGGTGATATGTCGAAACATACCCACGTGAAAATTGTGAAGAGTGAACATGCCAAGGGGAAGCAGCCTTCTAGGCAATGCCATGTTTGTGCAGTACACAACAAAAAGAGTAGGACTGTCTACATGTGCAAGTTCTGTGTTATGTCACTTCACAAAGGGGAATGTTTCCAGAAATATCACACTCTCAAGCACTTCTAGGAGCACTGGTAAGTGTTCTCCAAAATTTGAGTTCATAAAATTAATTAGATTTTATATTAATTTGTAAAGTGAAAAGTGCACAAGTTAGGGCAGTAGGTTTAAAATTGCTGGTCCCCAGGGAGATATAAATATTTAAATTGCTGGTCTGCGAACTATTAAAGTGACATAGGATGGGGTGGTGTGGACTGGATTGATATGGCTCAGGATAGGTACCTGTAACGGGTTCTTGCGAACATGTTAATAAACTTTCAGGTTCAGTACAATTTTGGGAAATTGTTCAGTAGCCAAGCATCTGATGGCTTCTCAAGGACTCACTCAGCTCCATGGAGTTAGTCATAGTACCTAAGGGCTCATTACTGTGGTCACACGTGCTCATTACGGCTCTGTATCCTAAGGCAAACAGACCCAGTACAAACACTCCCAAATTATTTCTTTAAAATCTATCTTAATAGTATCTCTCCATCCACACCTAGGTCTCCCAAGTGGTCTGCTTCTCTCAGGTTTTCCATCGAAAACTTTGTATGCATTTCTCACTCCTGCATGCGTGCTATGTGACTTATCCACATCACTCTCCTACACGATATATCAAAGTGTTAAAATGTCTACATCCAAGTGTAAGAAATTCCCTGGATGGATTATGCAAACAAACAGAAGTGTGTCACAAAATATGTAGTTTCTATGGTCAAGACAACTGACACATGAAAATGAAATTCTTCTGTGCACACAAGCATGAAACTTCATTTCTCACGGCACAAAATGTTTCTTCAGCTCTATACAGTACAATTCTTGGCACTCTTGTTGCAAGAGAATGCAGAATCTTTCATAAACTTGAAACTTGTTTATCACATTATATTCTGTGTTGTACATTGGAATTAGCTCACAAGAGTCCTACTAATTTAAATTCTTAGTTCTAGTAAGTGTACCAGTAAATAACTGAACAGTTCTGTAACTCCATAAGGATTTCTGCTGCTATAGAATTTCTCTGAATCACTGTTCAGTTAATTTCATCTACATTAGAACTGCTTAAAAGGAAATGGAAGTGGTATATCACAAGTAACATTCAACAGATTATAACAACACTTCATTTTGTTTTCTGTCTCAACACAACAACTATCAGAATGTCATTCACCTTTTACTGTGTATAATGAGTTTATTGGTCTTAATATTATGACAATGTGCTACATGTTGCGGCGTATAAAGACATCATCAGGCAGTATACATTAACTAACATTTTCAAAGTACTGAACAGCACTTTATACAAATTCATATGTTACAATATAATAAGTATTACACATATGTGATTTTCAAATTAGTTAATACATTCAACATTCATTTGAATTAGTATACATGGGGGAAGTCATAAAATTTAAATTATCACCCAGACGAAACAGAGACACACATGATAGAAATTGTGAGTTAATCCTTCTCTACATATGCCCCTGCAAGGCCACACATTTTCCCCAACGATGCATTAGCTGCTGGATACTTTGATCATAGAAGGTCTCATTTTAACTGTTTAGGAAGTCCTCCACTGCAGAAATGATGTCATTATCATCTTGGAATCGTTACCACGAAGTGGCTCCTTTAGCTGTGGTAAGAGGAAGAAGTGGCTCGGTGCCAGGTCTGGTGAATATGGTGGATGGGGGAGAATTTCATACCCCAAACTGGCAGCAAGTGTCCTTGTAGCCAGAGCAGCATGAGCCGGTGTGTTGCCGTCAAAAAGTCGCACAACTTTTCCCAGCATTCCACCTCACTTTCTTTTCATTTCCTCCCGTAATTTTCACAGAAGGTTCCAGTATTACTTGCCAGTGATGGTGACGACCTTTTTGCGCATAGTCAGTCATGATGACACTCCTCCAATCCCAGAACATGCTCAACATCACCTTTCCCGATGACAGCTGGGATCTGGCATTCTTTGGTAGTGGCGAGTTTGCATGTTTCCACTGCTTGCTCATTTCCTTTGTTTCTGGGTCATAATGAAAGACTCAACATTCATCCATCATGATCAGGTGGTCAAAAAATTCCACCTTTTTGTCTTGACACAACTGCAAAAGTTTCTTTGCCACATCTGTCGCTGTTTTGGAACTGGTGTCAACAATCGTGGCACCCAACGCACAGCAACCTTTGTCATGGATGATGCTGAAAACCGACCCATGACTAAACGGATAGAATCAAAGCTTCACCTGTGCCAAAATTTCCGGTTCCTTAGCTAGAGATGATCTTTCACTTTGGGGTTCATTTTCAACGTTTGTCTGTCCACAATGAAAGCGCCTCTTCCGCCTGACCACTGAGTTACATGATGGTACACCTTCCCGATACAGAGCGGTCATCTGGTCGTGGGTCTCCCTGGCAGACTTCCCTCGCTAATGCAGGAACTGTATCACAGCACAAGCCTCCACTTCCTCAACTGATGTTGCCATTTTGCTTCTGCCTTTTCCAGTGGCTCCCTCTGTCCAGTTGGCAGGGGAAAATTTGACTGTTCAGCAAACTCAGGAAATCTCCTATATAGAACTATATTTTAGAATTAAGACTTCCTCATGGTGATAATGAAAACATTATGACTTCCCATCATGACTCTTATAATTCAGATGAATGTTGAATGTACTAACTAATTTTGAAAATCAGGTACATTTGTAATAATTATTATATATGAATTCATATAAAGCACATTTCAATAGTCTGAAAATATTTAACGCATCCTGCCTGATGACAGCTTCATAAGCTGAAACACGCAGCACATTGTCATACTACTGAATTGAATTGAATTTATTTACATTCTATAAATCCTAAGTAGGTTAGTACCTTTGGATACAGAACAAGTCAAAAGGTTACATACATAAGTACAGGCAATTTTAGCTTAAAAATTAATATAACTTAATTTTACATCATTCTCTATTTACATTGAAGTATTCATCTAAAGAGTAGAAAGAATGAGCATGTAGATAATTCTTTAACTCTGATTTAAACTTTTTAGTATCACTGCCCAAGTTTTTAATACTTTGTGGCAGATTGTTGAACACTTTTATGCCAGTAAAGTAGACTCCTTTTTGATATACTGATAAAGTTGATGAGGGTAGGTGGAAGTTATATTTTTGTCTAGTATTCATGTTATAGACATCAGAATTTAATTTGAATTTATCTTTGTTGTAAACAACAAATAAGAGAAGCGATAATATGTATTGCGATTGAAGAGGTAGAATTTTTAATTTCTTAAATAATTCTCTACATGAATCTCTACTTCTACATCCTGTAATGATTCTAATTATATTCTTTTGTATTTTAAAAATTATTACACTATGTGAAGAGTTCCCCCAAAATATTAATCCATAGTTCATAATAGAATGAAAGTAGGCATGGTAAACCATCTTCAATGTTTCCTGTGACATAAAAGGCTTAATTGATCTCATCGCATAGCAAGCTGCATTTAATTTAGGTATAATTTGTTCAATATGTATTTTCCAAGACAGTGTACTGTCTACATGTATTCCAAGGAATTTTGTATCAAGTACTTTACAGATTAATTTGTTGGCATAACTGATGTCCAGATCAATTTGGTGGTTGTTTTTAGTTGTGAATGATATGTAATGGGTTTTATCAAAATTTAATGAGAGTAAATTGGCTTCGAACCATCTGTTTAAGGCTTCAAATACAATATTTATGTCATTTTTAAAGTTTTCAAATTTAGAGTTCTTAAATATTATACTAGTGTCATCTGCATATAGAATTGGTTTAGATTTATTGTTGATGGTTTTAGATAGATCATTTATGTAGAGAAGAAAAAGTAAGGGACCTAAAATTGATCCTTGTGGAACACCATGCTTTATAATTCCCCAGTTTGAAAATGCATTATGACTGGAGTTTTTATTATTTATTTAAACTCTTTGATACCTGTTTTTGAGGTATGATTTGATCCAACAAGACCAATAAACTCATTATACACAGTAAAAGGAGAATGACATTCTGACAGTTGTTGTGTTGAGGCAGAAAACAAAACAATGTGTAGAATAACAGAACAGGATACATTACTTGAAGATTAAAACTATAACTGTCTAAAGACACTTCAGAAAAAAGTCTTCAAAGGCCACTCAGCAGCACAGTGGAGTTGTTTCATGTGCACAGACAGACAGATGGAGATGAGAAAGATAACTGGCATTTCTGCATATTTGTGATATCTGCCTAACAGTGGACATACAGAAACATTCAGCTCACCTCAGGTTCAGCCTTTATATCCTGAACTGTTATTTTCAAAGGATCCACTTCCTCTTCTGAGTCTGAGACTTTCTCAGCTTTTATATTCATGGCCTGGTTTGCATCATGACTTGCTGGGTATGTCTCACCACATGGACCCACTAAAACATTCTCTGAATTTGTACAGTTCTGTAAAACCATCATATCTTTTATCAGTAATGGCTGTACAACATTATACATGAAATAATGTATGCTCACTTATTGTAGCAGGTTTTCATTACATCTAACCCATAACACCTGCTCTGTACAGGTTTCTTCTAACCAGAATTAAAATCTTTGAAAATGTTTAAGTTCATAATGCAGGAACCTTCCCGAGAATCTTATGCTCCCTCTGGAAGTACACAAAATATCTGCACTCTATGGTACATAACGGCTTATTACAGTGTTCACACATGTCCCTCATGACTTTGAATCCTGAAAAAAACAAACCCAGTCCACCCCCACAAAATTATATTTTTAAAATTCATCTGCACAAATATTTCCCAAGTGTTCTCATTCTATCAGGTCTTCTGTCCAAATCTTTGTACACACTTCTCATTCTCACATGTGCACTATATAACCTAACTATTAACACTCTCCTTGAATTGATCCCTCTCCCACATAATACAGCGAACTCTTATAATGTGAAGAACCAAGTGAACTCCGCAGATGGAGTAGGAAAACTAACAAAGCTTCGCATAAAATGTTTAGTTTTTTAGGTTATGAGAACTGACAGATGACAATAAAATTCTTCTGTGTACACAAGCACAAAACACTCACCATTCTCTCTCTCACAGCAGGAAATATCTGTTCAGCTCTGTTTGGCAGAATTATTACCATTCCTGTTACAAGAGAATGCAGAATCTTTCATAACCTGGAAACTTCTTTTTATCACACATGATGTTTTGTAGGTTGCATATAAATTGATTTACAAGAGTCCTAGTGATACAGCATCAATATTTCTAACAAGTGTACCTGTACCTAGACGTAAATATTTGTCCAAGTCTGTAAGAAAACATACTAATGATTGTGTACAAACACATATTATTGTGGATTTCTTTGTTCTCACAGCAGAGACTATAAAGCTTGGTATCTTATTAACCATTGTGCAGTCTGAGAGACTGTTGCTCAAGTTTTGAGGACAGTTGGTTCACTCATTTTGAGCGAACCTCTTGCTTCCAAACGTCGTTAAGAGGCTACCGGACTGCACAGAGTTACATCCTACAAACGGTAAACATAATCTACAGATTTATATCTCGGAACTGCAAAACAGTTTTCACTACGCATTTGTAAACCATGCAAATTCAACCTGTTCACCACAGACCCTCAAGACCTTCACGTTCTTGCCTTCCTTTATTAGTGTGACTGGTATGTGTAACAAGCGAGAAAGAGTATAAACACTGTAAAAATATTCATTCTCGTAGAAACATGTATAATGGGCGCTGAGTTCAAAAGAATCTCTAGCACAATTTGCAACAGCGGAATATCACGAACCACAATTGTGTTAGCTTCTAGCAATTTATCCAAATATGAAGAAATCTAATTTCTTTCGAATGATCCTATGATTCCTTGAAGAATGTCCACAACTTATGTATTTCTTCCTAGATGCCAAAGCTGCCATCTCGCTCCGGGAACTCGGGCAATATGATCGCGGTAACGTCGTGTTGCATTACTCATGCCATCTCTACGCAGACGTACCCTAACTAAATGAGAAATGACCACAAGCACCGACAATATGATCAATAAAATAAAATGCTACCGTACCATTCTACGCGCCCCCCCCCCCCAATCTCTCATGCAGTCAGAACCACCAGTTCACATGAATAGCAATAAATAATTCTGCAAAAATATTTCTTGTGCTGCAGAGTTTCTTACTCGCTTGTTCTTTTTTCTTTTTCTGAATTGGGTTCAGTATCACTTCACTCATATCCGTTCCAAAGGATACCATTGTAGTGATATTGGACCCAGTTAAAAAAAAAAACACACACACACAAAGGGTGAGGGTTGTATAATCAGAAAGTTTCTCACCAGTGCCTGTAAAGTCATAACATTTCATTCATACCAATCCAACATCTCCTTACCCAAAATGCATTGGACATTGTGAACTGTAACATATATAGAAAGAAAGGTTTCGTAATTGGTTCAGATATGCGATTATGCGACGTCTTCGTGAATAATTAGAATTATATTCCCGCATTTACTTGGAGTCCTCATTTAAGGTTGAGGTTTCTTGTACAGTTATTAGTCCGTGGAGAAGAAAATTTGGCCAGTGCTAGGCAACTGCTGGTATACAATATTTAACAGCAACCAAAACAAGATCCCCCATCAACAAATCCTAGGCCATCCCTAGATGACAACCCGCTTAAACCCTTGTAGAATATGATTTTAATTCCTAGACGTTCCCCACAGCATAAGTTTTTCCAGCCTTTTAATGCCTTGATGCATTGCTTTAATGAGAAGTTTGTATTTCAGTTGTTTTCTTCGAAATTTGTTTATGGAAATGCCGATAAAAATGCCTCAATTATTCTTCCTGCTTACATTGTATTCCATTTTGCATCAAAATTGCTCATTATGTGACGTAGGAAATAATCATCTGCAACTTAATTGGATGCATGTTTGTCTTTTTTCTGAAATAATTCATTCTTTCAAAAGATGGACTGAGAAACTTACGTAGGATATAAAACGAATAATTCACAAGGGTAACACGGTTTTTCATGGAAGTCATTAAGAGTGCTTTCTATCACGGAACCTCTCATTTAGAGATGGCCTGTGTTAAAGTCTCGCTCCCACACGAATGTTTGTTGAGACGGTTGTAGGTCATTTGCGAGTGGCCGTCATTTGCGATAACTAAGCTGACGCCAACATGATATCACAGAGGTTTCACAATACCGAATAGCACACCGACTGACTCAGTCTCTTGCAAGAGTTGTGAACACTTATTCAATCACCGGCTAGGTTAGTCTGGTTTAGTAAAGTCTGAGATATTCAAGCTTCTTACACTATATTTTAGTTCTCATTTCGGATAAAAAATCCCTCATGGAAACTTTCCACGTTGAAAGAAACACGATAACGCACTATCAACACTATGGACACTCCTTATTTATTGTTATTCTTAGTGGGCTTGAGTTCACTTGGTACTGCCGCCAATACTGACCTATGGTACACCGCAGATGAGAGATGACGGTGACTGTGAATAAATTGGTGAAATGAAGATTGGCAGGAGAAACTGAAGTACTCGGAGAGAACCTGCCTCAGCGCCACTTCGTTTACCACAAATCCCACATTATCAGACATGGGTTCTAACCCGGGCCGCCGAGGTGGGAAACCAGCGACTAACAATCTGAGCTATGGTGCGGCTATGTGCATTTCTTTTTTGTGGGCACGCGGCGGCGTAGTTGGTTAATGTACTATGCTACAAGCCGGAAGGTCACCGGTTCGATCCCCGATGAGGTTATTGGAGTTTTCAATTGACCCAGTCCTTCCAGCCGCACTATGGTCCTGTGGTCGTCTCAGCCTCTAACAGAAATGACTACCAGGAAACTTCCTGGGGAAAACGGCCGCAGGCGTATAAGGCTGAAAACCTCTAGAAAATGTAGGAGCCTCGACGTCTCACAACCCTATGTGTCTGCATAGCTTCTTACAGGGATAGTTTTACTTTTCTCACTTATTTTCTTTGTTTTTTGAAAACTGTTTCTGTGGGCGGTATCGTTTGAAGCAGGGAGCCACGCACAGTCCAACGTCACATTCACTGCACATGTAACGGTTCTGTCCTTTTCCATCACATGCTGCTTCATCTTTGAATTTTGTTGACAAGCTGTGCTAGGCAAGTGAAGCGACTGTCTGCCAGGCTATGAGAAATGTCCCCACTTGTACACCATCTGCCTCTAGATGAGGTACTTCTTTGTGTGTTTCCAGAAGCCCTAAGTTGACACTAGTTTGAAATTCAGGAGATGATACACCTTTCTCATTGTGAGTGAGATAGAGTGCATATCCATTGGGCACTGCTGCATCAAATACCAGCTCCTTCTACCATCTCACAGACTTACGAATGCACTGAACATAGCTCAGCAGCATGTCAGTCTCACCTACTGCACTCGTTTTACAGCTGTAATCCATATTCGGCTTTATGGCAGGTTGTTTCTGCTTCCAGTCACGCTATCCAGTGTTCACAGTTTCATCTGAATGAAGGGTGGAAAGTATTCTTACATACTGTGCGTCACACCCCTTCATGCCCATGAGCGAATCGCTGGTCACTGACTGTACTTCACATATCAGAAGCCTTTGAGACACGGTTTTCTATTTTCGCGTACTGTACCCACGGTAAATATTCTTTAGGTTTGAAAGAACAGGGACAAAACAAATACTATAAAACGTTTAAAAGAGCCGCGCCATAGCTCAAGCGGTTAGTCGCTAGCTTTCCGCCGCGGCAGCCCGGATTCAATCCCGAGTCTGGTCAAGTGGGATTTGTGGTGGACAAAGTGGCGCTGGGGCAGGTTTTCTCCGAGAACTTCGGTTTCCCCTGCCAATCGTAATTCCACCAATTGCTCCATAATCACCCTCACCTGTCATCTGTGGCTGGTACAAGAGACCAGAAGTGGCCGCAGTACATGAGACTTAGTCCCATCCCACTAGCAATAAAAAAAAAATAATAAGACATTCATATAAATTCCAGTACATTATACACGCAAACAGATTTCTTACAGAGTTCTTGCTTGGGTAGAACCCGTGTTCAATGGTCTTGAAACAGAAACGCGTGTGTGCGACCGTAGGCTGTCCAGACACAGTTGCCGGTCTCGCTAGTGCTTCTCTTGTACCGAAGATACTAAGACGTCAGTCAACAGTGTAAAATTCTATGAAGCGGTGTTTCTAAGGAATTTATTTAGGATATATAACGACTTACAGGAAAAGCGAGTCAATTGCAACCCAGCCGACAACCAGCAAGGATCTGAACATGGTCTTACGGCCCTCCTCTTCGTCGTCCTTACCGCTCAGTTAGACTTCAAGCCCACGAGTTGGTCGTCACTTATACCTGCCCTTCACGTTCGCACCTTTGTGGTCTGCACTTTCATCCGCCGCTTCCTTGTAGCTGTCTGATTCAGGGTAGGGTGTGGGATTGCTCTGAATACTTGAATTTTTATGGGCGCCAGTGGACTTGGGTGAAATCCACGAGTTTGGAACGGGGAAAACAAAGGTGGGGATATGGATAGGCGGGCGTTTGGGGTTCCGACTGCTCAGAAGGTAGGACTGGATTCTGTCTCTGGGCGACTTCTGGGCCTTGCTCACACAAGGAGAGAGAGAACACTGAAAAAAACTCGCACTTCACCAACACTGTTGCTTTTACTGTAGGTGTTCACTAGAGTTACACATTACGAGGCCGTAGCACTTGGACTTTGTACACCAATTTAACGTCCGGGAGGTTACTACTGTTACTCCCTTTGGCTACTCACTCCTGTTACTCACTGTCCATGACTAACCGCTCTTATTCCCTTGTAAAGACTGACTGCTCTTATTGCCTTGTGTGACTCACTCCCGCTATTTCCTTCTGATGACTGACTGCTCTGGAGAGGCAGAAGTCCCGACGGTTCCGGGAACGCCTGGATTCCTCTCCTCTGAAATTTTGCTGATTGGCTGAACCTGAAATTTGGGTGTTTCTCTCATTTGCATTCAGCCAATCCCTAACCAGATCCATGTTAATTTGGGCCTAAGTACAACACGGTCCCTCTGACAGCTCTCAAATAAATGGAGGTACGCTAACGATCGCTCGGTACGCCCATTCGAAAATTATTGCGACTCGTATCTGTCAAGACTCAAATTTTCAAAGACTCGAACCGTCGAAGTTAAGCATTGAAATCCCCAGAAAACACAGCGGGATACTTCCTGCTCCGTTCTGGGTTCTCAAGTGACCTGCAGCTTGCTTGTCCCTCAGAAAGACCAGATGTTGTCCTTGGCGTCTGCTGGTGCTGGGGTCAATTGTGTATCATCTTGTTATCAGTAATACAGTTCATTTAAATGTAGTACATTGTAATTAAGAATGTAAATCAACAACATTGCTGAGGTTCCTGCATGGTGCGGTTACAATGGAACTAGAGGAATATGCATTGTCATCATGTAGAGTAGCTTCATATTTTTCTACCACTGACAGAATGAAACGCTGTAAGCATATAGTTCATTGGAGGCTACTTTAACCAGATTCCATAATATCTCTTACCCAGAATCGAAATCTTGAATATCTGTCTTAAACCTTATGACACCATATTCGAGTTGATCATCCAAGTTGAAATATTTCAAGTACTCCTTCCCGCCAGTTCTTATAGCGATAAAGCGTTCGGTTTGATTCTTAGACGTTTACACAAATAGTATGGTAGTCTGATTTCTTGTAGTACTTCTCAGTCTCACACGGATAATGGTTCAGTGTATTGTTCTATGGTAGAATTTTTCTGTCGAAATCCAAATTGATGGTACGGCAGGATTCGGTTTTCTTCTAATATATTTATGGCTGAGTCTGCAAAGGTACTCTCATTCGGATAATTCTTAGCGTATGTGATATAGTTTGGGATATTTATATAGTTTTGTTCTGTAAAATGTATTTCGGACACCAAGAGGATGTCTATTTTTTGGATGTTGAGAAATGCTTCTACATCTCTTATGCTAAAGTTAAGGTGAAAATTTTTGTAACGTATATAGCTAGATAACCGAGCGATAAACACCTACTTTAAGCGTTTGACAAGAATACATGATCATTGTGTTGTATCCCGGTGATGGGACAGATTGCAGGTTGGCAGGGCGAGCGGTTCACTTGGGAATCAGTGCGGGGTTTGAGAGTACTGCAACTGGAAATTAACTAATACATTTATTGACAATGTACACAGTTATAGAAAAAACCTTTTTTTGTAAGAAAATCAGTGGTTTGCCTGAGCAAGGGCAGCGGCCGACTCCTGGTATCAGACAGCTCCTGCTCCACTTAATGAATACTCAGGCAGCGTCGATATCAAAAAGCGTCTTGCTAACGCCCCATGGGGTATATATATGTGGTCCAGTTAGTGCGTTACTCTTCTGGAATACTCTGACTAGCGTCATTCATTGCATCACCCTCGTGAGTTTTTGGAGGGTCCAGAGCTCTCTTGTTCTTAGTAAAAAACAAGCTTCTTTCTTCTGACAGCATAGATGAAGGACAAAGCTCTAACTTTTTGATCCTTCCTGAAGTTATTCTCTTGATACTTCCTGTTGGTACAATCGTTTCCTCGTGCTATGTATCCATAAGGTACCGTCTTTTCCTCATATTACAATATACCATGTAACATATTATATCAATTACCTTATAAAACAATTCATTACATAATATGTATCCCCATACAGCACACAGGTATTAACATGTACAACAGTTTATGGTAAGCATCACTATACCTTATATAACAATCCATACCCGGTGTCACCATATACAACAATTGCTAGGTAGCGACTCGGTAAACATGTTGAAACGCGCAACATTAAAAGCTGTATCTCAGTGAACGAATGTTTATTGCTGGTTGCTAGACAAAAGCAGGAGCAATAATGAAGTCGCTGCCTATGAATCACGTGACTTGTTTTCTGTAGGTCCACGCTGGATTTTTATAGAGGACAACAAACGTCATTTGCAGTCAGTCGTAAGCTATCAGAGTGAAGTAGAAGCTACAAGGCAGTTGAGAGTAGAAGGACGAGAATGGAGCATATCATATGTGAGTTTTGGAGATTAGTGACAGTGACAGTGACAGTGATAGTGACAGTGACATCAAATAAACCGATCCATCAGTCCAGAGAACCCACTAAATACTTTTCGCTAAGACCAGATTTTTATTACTTTCAAACAGTTGCANTCCAATATCAACGAATCCACACGCAACAATATAGGAACTGTTGGAATCTCTACGCTGTCCGTGCCGAAGTTATAGAGCGAGGATAAATGAGGCAATTAATTGTAAGTCACTAATAGAGGCAGAGCCTACAGTGTTAGCATTAACATGAGTATGCACTTAATAAAAGATTATTTGATTCAGTATTATCATAGTAACTTCTGACCTGTGGTTGAGAGAAACTGAACAATTATCATTTTATTCAAATTTCATACATATCTGTGCAGCAGTAAGCAAATTGGCTTGGCAAAATCAAAGTCAAAGTTACTTAACGACTGGCGGTTTATCGCCAAACAGTTCTTCTTGGCGTCAGACCCCTTAAGGGCTACGACCAGATATTTTTTTTTGCAACTGAACTTTTTCGGTAATAGTACTTATGTTAACATCCTCTCTGACAAGAAGATGGGAATATCTCTTATGAATACACTTTGCTTTCGTCAAATGTATATTTCGCACATATAACATGTTATTGAAAATTCTTCTTTTTACACTACACACAAGTCCTCTGTCAGTACAGGCTTTACAGAGCAGATCATGTCTAAATTAGGTATGACAAGCTACAACGGAAGCTTAACCATTTAAACGGTCGTAAGCTTGATAATCGCCAAGTTTCAGCCTCTTATATTTTGTGTGTCTGGTTTCACCTTGTCCTATACCGTGAACATATTGTCACGTGTTGGGTGTATAACGTGACAAATAACTTCACGCCTTATTAGATATAGCGAATTTTATTCCACGCTTGCTCATACAATCACACAGTTTACAATCTGACAACTACTGCTATCTGCAGTATTACAATTACTTAACTGAATACTCTTCCCTGGCAAACTCGTAACTAACTCGTATCTAACTTGAAACTAACTCTTGAATAGTCTTCGCTGCTCCTTATTTAGCCCCGTTATGGACAACACAGAAAACCGTTACGTAATAGGCACCACTGCTGTCTGACGCCGTGTTTGCCGATAGCCTAGCAACGCTGTTGGGAGTTGTTTACGGCTGCGTAGCAACTGCAGTTTCCCGTGTTACGCCACCGCTGTCTACTCGCTTTGCCTACCAACCGCTGTTTAGTCGCTTTGCATAGCGGCCAGCGTACTGGGACTCGGCTCACTTCGTCTCCGCTCGGCACGTCACGGATGGCAGGGAGGGAAGGGCGTCATCCATAGCGCAACACGTCACAATATTTATTCTCATGATTTTGTATGACTTCTGCTTGTCGCCTGCACAGTATTGTTATACAAGTATAGTCGTATACATACGGAAAGTTGAAAGCCGTGTGCAAGTCGCGGACCGGTGTGCATCTTGGAAAGTTTTCAATGGGGAAGTAAAACCTTGTTTTGCATCGCTTGTTTCCTTTTGAAATATATTTATATAATTTTCCATTGTAATCCGCAATTAGTTACATGACATTAAGCCACCAATAGAAGGGAGAGATAGCAGTGTTAACACTACCATGGATACGCACTTAACAAATGATTATGTGGTTCAGTATTACCATAGTAACCTCTGCCCTGTGGTTGAGCGAAGCTGAACAACTGTCATTTTATTCAGATTTCATATATTTCTGTGCAGTTAGTTGCATGGCAATAAGTCACCAATAGAAGGGAGAGCCAACAGTGTTAATACTACCATGGATACTCACTTAATAAATGATTATTTGTTTCAGTACTACTATAGTTACCTATGACTTATGGTTGAGAGAAACTGAACATCTTTTTGCACCTGCTATTTCATTCAATACTCATATTTCCGTGCAGAAATAAGCAAAGCGGCTTCTCTCCTTTCTAAGGTATATATATTTAAGTATGCTGATAAATGATTTTGTGTAAAAAAGAATCTGTACTTCACAAAATATTACATCTTGCTTGAAGGATGAATGGATTGCATGTTAGCTTTCTCTGTGTGTGTGTGTGTGTGTATGTGCTTGTGTATTTAAATTTGTTTTTTAAATTTATGTCTGCACATTTATATTTTGTCCACACATATAACGACCTATATATCTGTACATCTGTACATATTATTCATCCACCTAACCATACATCTGTGTTTCTTGATATGTTTAAGGTAAAGTTTATTTCTCAGTCTATCCATTTATCAAGTTTTCTATCCTCCCGTTCATTTGATTTAATACTCTCCGTCTGCAATAAAAAGATAAGTGAACTTCCATTCTTTTTGGCAATGTTTTCAATATTGTCATATATCTGCATCTGAGGAACTAAAAGTTTGATTCATAATGGGATTTATCCCGAGTTTGAGACCTTACATTTTATAACTCAAGCAGAAGGGGAAAGAAATAACCTTTTCGTAACAATTGATCTGTATGCCTTCGTCAATACAAACGTGTAGTCGGATGTCGATCCTTGCTGAGACAACCACGTAACTATGACAATAAACGTTCACTACACTTAGAGTGGGGAGCGTGCCCCGCTGTCGATGGAGATTCCTTCCTAGCGGCTAGCCCCGGTCCGGCTTTGACGGTGTTAACTGAAGGCACCTAAAAGGGCTGTTTGTTTAGCTGCGTCTTATTTGTAGCAGCCCGGTGTTCTTCCTTTGCCGCCGCTCGGTGATCGCGAGGTGACGGGATAGCGGCGAACGGCGATGAGCCTGGCTGGCTGGCAGAGCTACGGTACATGCGCCGACATAGTCGGCTGTCTCCTGGCGCTGTTACTGGAGAGTTAAGGCACTGCTGTGTCTGATGAAAAATTGATGGTACCAGCAGAGCAGGGCAGGGCAGAAGCTTACTGCCGGAAATCAGCCGGCACACAAACTTCTGGTATCGGGCCCCGCTCCGACCCATGACCATAATTTTGTTACTGTCTACACCTTCTTTTCCTTCTTCGTTGATACTCCTTATCGATAAAAATGAGAGATTGGTCTTATTTGAATTGGTGTTCACTTTCTACACGTTATTCCACCTGAGGTTACATTATTCTCACAGGAGTAAATATGTGATATAAACATTTTTTTACACTCTTCACAAGTATAAACCGAAATTAATTCTAATGTGTACAGGGACATCTGTCAGTGCAGGATAATGCAGCAGCTTATGCATGAATTTATTTAACACTCCGAAACGGCATTTAGACACTTGAACGTTAGTAGGCTAGACCGCCTGTTTACTCGTTGTCCAAATGAACGTACATTTGGATTCTCATGATTTAGGATGAGAACTGCCTGCCTCCTGCATAATTTATTCATATAATCATTCAAGTAAGGGATTTTGAATGCGAAGTGCAAATCGCGGACTGGTGTGCGTCTGTCAAGTGTGCCAGTTGTGCGGAGAAATCTGTTCTGCAGGCGCTGCAGTTTGCGGACCGGTGTACGTCTGTCAAGATTGCCAATAGCGCGGAGAACTCTATTCTGCAGACGCTGAAGTTCGCGGACCGTTGTGCGCCTGTCAAGGTTGCTAGTAGCGCGGAGAACTCTGTTCTGCAAGCAATGCAATTCCACCAAATGAGTGTCCGTCGTAAATTCCCAGGTGGGACAGGCACTAGTCATTATCGATCTAATTAGTGCTCTGTACACGATTAATTCAATATGCGCGCTCAAATGCTTGCTTTTGAATATAGAGTATGTCCAAATGTAAGTGTCCAAGACCTTGGCTGCGGGTTTCTCGATGTGTAGTCTCCATGTCATCCTCCTATCGAAGGTGACACCGAGATATTTAATACTATTTACAAAGGGGTTGTTCCTTCCGTCTAGTTGCAGAGCGTCCTCAGGCATTCTACGTCTTCTGAAGAAGTAGATAACCTGGGTCTTCCCTTCATTGATCTTTATGTTCCAGTGCTGATACCATAACACCACAACAGTGAGACCAAGCTGGAGTTTGTTGAATATTTGTCGCTCACGTTCCTCTGTTGCGTATATACAAGTACCTTCCGCGAACAGAGCAAGGTTTATTCTAGGTGCCGCGGGGGCATCATTTATATATAAGCTGTACAACACTGGGGCAATCACGAAACCCCTGCCTCTACTTTCCTGGGCGGAGAAAGTTCGCCTTCTATTGAAACTTTAAATTTTCTCTTGTTTAGAAAGAAAGCAATCAGCTTAACGAGACTGGACGAAAATTTTAAACATGAGAGCTTATATGGTAGGCCGGTGTGCCATGTTGTGTCAAAGGCCTTTTCGATGTCCAAGAACATCACAGCAGTCGACATATTATTATTGAAATTCAGAGAGACGTGATGCGGTACATTGGAGTATTGTGCTGTGATTGGCAAGTTTCTTTCCTCTATGTGTCTATGGATTATTCTTAGAATTACTTTTTTGAAAAGTTTGCTCGCAGTGGACAGGAGGCTAATCGGACGTAAATTTTGTGGAAATTTTGGATCCTTGCCGTCCTTAGTCAAAGCTATGATTTTGGCTTCCTTCCAAGGTGCCGCAAAGTGACAGAGTCGAAAGCAGTGATTAAATGAATGCGTTATATGAGCGAGAGATCTTGGAATGTGCCTGAGACATTCATCTGGAATGCCATCAAATCCGCAGGTCTTTCCTAATTTCAGGAATCGAATTTCTTTGTAGACGTCACATGGACGAAATTTTGCTTAGTCGATTTCTTCGACGGTACCCAGCACAGCTTGAACTCAGGTCTCCATCTGCCGTTCATGGTCAGTGTTACATAGTTTGTGGGGCGTGAACAGTTTTCTAAATAATTTTGCAATTACATTGGCTTTTTCTTTTGTATAAAATCCTGGGTCAAAAGGACCATGAATTGCAGTTGGTACTCCTCTTTGTGAGGGATTTCGCAATAGGCCATATTACTCGAGGTGTAATATCACAAATCTCTATCTTGGTTTCCCATCGTTCAAGTGCCCTCTTCCGGGGCATTTTCCTTATAGTTTTAGTGACCCAGTTCACTGCCGTTTTGCATGCTGGATTCCGGGTTTCTTGCCAGAATTTTCTGAGCCTCTGTTTGTGCTTGAGTAGGCGGTCTAGGCCAGATGGGCGGCTATTACTAACTGAAGTTATGGTTGTTTCAGTCGACAGCCTATATGCTGACGCTATAGAGGCTGCAAAGTCGCGAGCTGCATTGTCTGTTTCTATACATGAATTAATTTTGATACTTGGGGGAGAGGAGAGACTTTAAAACCGCTGCCAATCTGTAAAATTTTTAATGAGTTCAGAAATATTCCTAATTTTAACATGATCCTGTATGTGGAATACTATTTGTATATGATCTGAATCCAAAATATTAGAGTCGATAACATTTGACACTCTGATATTTTGGTGGACCACAATAACCAGCACGTCATCATTTCCCGCAGGGGCACTGTAGTGCTGAAATTTCGAATTCACTCATACAAAAAATCAACGAGTTTCTCGCCTGCTATTCCAAAATCGGTGCTTCTCATTAAAATCAACTGTCACCTTGATGGACATGTGGCAAAATCTTAGCAGATTGAAGTTTTCTTGCAATTTTACCTTTCGGGGCAAGGTTATGAGGAACAAGGGGAGGTTTCTGGTTGTTGCTTCTTCGGGCGGGGCTCGGTCAGTTGTTGTTATTTGCCTGACGCTAACAACGTCAAACCCCAGGGTTTCCATGCTTTCTGAAATGTCCTGAGCAATAATATTGATTGGGAGGTGTCAGATTACTGCCTTCACAGGTCTTTGGGATTTGGGGAAAAAGAATACTAGGATAGGCTATTGTTGTTGAAGTGCATCTTGACGGGTTCGAAATCCACCATGCCTTTCGTAAAGACTCTGGTTCCGTTCCTTGTGCTGCGGTACTTGAAGTCGCCCTTGACCACGTTTCTCAATTGCTTCTTCAACTCGATGAGGTTTCATCATCATCAGTAATCTATCAGACTACAGGTCCAGTCTCTTCCAAAACAATTCCTCCACTTAATGCGATCTAGAGCTTTCTCCTTCAAATGACAGTATCCTCTTCTGTCGCCAAGGTCACCCAGCATCTTCTTATGTCTTCTTCCTCGTCTTCTTGTCACTTCTATCCGCCCCTCTATCTTTCCTTCAATAACTTCAATAATCAATATAATTGGAGGAAGACTACCTGCTTTGTCAGAGACTGTGTCTGCAGGTCTAGCGGCCTATGTACTGGTACTGTCTGTCTCCATGGATGTCTTCAGGGGGCGTCGAAGTTGCGGGTGGCAACCTCTTTAGGGGGCGTGATTTCAGCGGCGGACATTGCTTTCTTCGAGGTCGGGGCGGTCTCGTTGGTACTGTGCCGTTTGTTCCAACGGACTTCTTTGAAACCGTCCTCCTGTTTGGTAGAGGACTTAGGTGCCTCAGACTGGCTGCTCGCCTTCATCACGGCTTTAACTCCTGCAAGTAGACTGTGTATGTGCCATACAGGGCACTAAACAGGGTCTTCTTTCTCAGAGTCTTTCAGCAGTTCTGGTCATTTTCGTCCGCCAGGATGACGATGGATGACCATTGCTCACTGTCACCCACCGAAGCTGGAGTGTACCCTGCCATATCCTCGATGTCACAGAGCACACAGTGATATTTGCCTGGTCGGTGTAACACCGTGTACTCGAATTCCGACAGGCGAAGGGCCCATCTCGTGAGTTTGGCGCTCGGATCCTTCAATTTTAACAACCAACACAACGCTCGGTGGTCGGTCACAAGCGTGAACTTGCGACCATACAGGTAGCATCTGAACTGTTTGGTTCCGTACACTACCGCTAAAAGTTCTTTTTCGGTGACTGATAGTCTCTTTTCAGCCGGGGTCAACTGTCTGCTAGCATAACTAACTGGGCGTTCCTTTCCTTCTTGCACTTGGGCTAAGACTGCCGAGATTCCATGGTCACTCGCGTCTGTGTGTAGCCTAAACTCGTGGGTGGGGTCCATACTCGGGTAAGCGAGTACTGTATCCGAACTGATCTCGGATTTCAAGCGACTGAACGCTGTTTCTTGATCCTGGCCCCACTGGAAGTCTTGGTCCTTTTTGGTCAATAACGTGAGGGGTCGACTTATGTCCGCATAATTGGGAATGTATTGCCTGTAATACCCGCTTAACCCTAGGAAAGATCGCACGTCTGTCACTGTGCGGGGTCGAGGGTAGTCTCGAATAGCCCTCACCTTATCCGCGCTGGGACTAACCCATTCTCTAGTTACGCAATGGCCCAAATATTCTACTCTATCTTTTGCAAAGTGACATTTCTCCAAATTTAGGGTCAATTTAACGGAACGTAACCTTCCAAAAACTTCTCGTAAGCGTTCCGTGTGCTCCTTTAATGTGCGTCCAAAAACCAACACATCATCCATAAATACCAAACACGTCACATTTCCTAACCCTAACAGTACCTCATCCATCACTCTGGTAAACGTATACGGGGAACCCGCTAAACCAAAAGCTAATCTTTCATACTGATAGGTCCCGAAGGGTGTCGTAATTCCTGTCTTGTGTTTGTCCTCTGGTCTAATCCCTATGTGATAATAGGCGCCCTTGAGGTCTACAAACGAAAAATACTGATTTCCGTTTAACCTATCTAGGTTCTCTTGGACTAGGGGCATACAAAACACTGGTATCTTAGTTACAGCATTTAAACCCCTAAAATCGGCACAAAAACGGTACTTAATCGTCCCATCTGCGCTCTTTTTCCTAATCAGAATCACTGGCGCAGCCCATTCTGTGGCGGCCTTGGTCAAAACTCCTTTTTTCTCCATCTCCTCTACCTGATTTCGTAACTCGTCTCGCAACGCGTACGGGATCCTATAAGGATTTCGTTTCACAGGCCTGGCATCTCCTGTATCAATTTCATGGTACCCTAGGTCTGTGCGCTTAATTATTCCGTCCTCCGTCTTTTTAAACAAGTCCTGGTATTCTAGCAGAGCTGGTCTTACAACTCGCCTTTCGTCCTCTGTCAGGTGGCTCAATTTTTCTTCCAGCAACCTTGGGACCCTTGCATTCTGTTCCCTCACTTTGGGGTCTAGTTGTCGCGGGTACCGATCCGCCCTTAATACATTCAGGCCGTTGTTCACGTCCCTCCCCGTGACGTCATCTCTGAGGTCTTCTGCCTTGACGTCATATATTTCAGCAACTTTCGTTCCTGCCTGCAATGTGATCCACTCTCCGCTCGTGTTGATCAGCTGGGCAGTGCAGTAAACTGTCTCGTTCGGACTTTGCCTCTTGTCTTTGTCAGCGAGTTCTTCAACCTGTTTACGCATCTTGCGCTGCTCGCTGTCGACTAAGTTCGAACTTGTGAAACTATTCGAAACCGTGCGAGCTACATAAATCCCTCTAAGTGGTATCTCTACGGGTTCGGCATGAACCAATCCCTTAACGGATGCTTTCGGGGTGGCTTTTCTCTGTAGATCTGTGATCTTAGCCCTCGTAATCAAGAGCGTTCGAGGCTCAAGATGTATCGTTTGCGGCAACACTGCCTGCCACTGGTGGGGTTCCTCCACCTGTTCGTCATCAATCGGCAACTCTGTGCTGGTGGGTTTGGCTGCGGCCTCCTTTATCGCTTCCACTGCCGGTCTTCTCGGCTCTGTGGTCGTCCTTGGAGCGATCTGTGGCCTTTCCTCTGTATTTGTCGGAGGTTGCAGCTCCGTCCGACCTACCGTCAACTGTCGTACATTCTTCTTTCAACCTAACGGGTGATTTGCCAGTCTCATTTTCTGGCCGTCCAGGGTTATTTCCCCGGCGGCTACGTCTATGTTGGCTCTCAACACTCTCAGCAAATCGAGTCCCATAATCCCGTCCTTCTTAATCGGGAAGGGTGCTACTACAAACTCGTGGGCGTAGCTTCTGTCTCCTATCAAAAATTCTAATTCCCTGGAACCTTCAATTTCTAATTCTTCTCCGGTTATACCCCTAACCGCGTCTCCAATTTCCTGCGTGGGCGCATCCCCCACGTAGGGTTGGACTAAACTCACGTCCGCTCCTGTATCAATGATGAATTCATATTTCGTCCCTTGGACCTTCATTTCAATGCATAGTTCGTTGTTCTCTCGCGTCCTCGCGAGTGGGATGCACGCGGCTTCTCTTCGGCGGGCGACGGGGTTCTCTACCGCCGAAGTTAGTTTGGGGAGTGCTGCTCCCTCTCTGTTGTGGGCTTTCTTCTCGCCTCACAATTTCTTGCGATGTGGCCGTGTCGTCCACACGCGAAACACGTGATCGGGGATCGAACCCGATCCCTTTTCTGTTCCCATCGTTCCTGGGGTCGTCGTCCTGGCGACCTTCGCGGCTGGTCCCTCTGACGCAATGGCGGCCTGTATCTTCTTGGATTCTGACTACTTTCACGCATCCAACGCTTCCTGTTTTCTCTTTTCTCTCTCTTCCTCTCAGCGTCGGCAGGTGCGCACTCAGCAGTTCTACTACACTTCTGTCTCGCTCGCTCCTACAGCAAGCACACTGAACCCAGTTCAGCTTATTCCCTGGCTACGCTTATCTGCGTACCGGCTCCTGTCGAGTCCCTATCTCTGAGGCGACTCTTCACGATCCCCTGGACCGTTTATCCCCTCGCCTAGTGCGTCAGGCGGGATATCTCACGTCACCTTCCGTGGCGTCTTGCAGGCCTGCTTTTTCGACGTCCCTGACGTAAGCAGCCTTTTCGTTTCTCACAGCGTGATCCCCTCTTGGGTCGATCAGCTGTTCCGTGACGTAGAACCGCTTCGTTTGCACCTCGCCTCGCTGTGTAGCCAGCTAATTCTCTCGTCCCATCTCGGTGTCGCTCAGCTGGGCGCTACCGAGTGTTGCTTTGGTTGCACTCTGCTGCGTGCTGTCGTCGTCAGCAGATTCTACACGCGTCCTGCGTTGCTCGTGGTCTACTAATGCTGCTAATGACAAGTCCTTCGTCTTGACCCCTAGCGTCAGTTCCCTTAGTCGTTCTTCTAGTTCAGCTATTCTGGCCTCCATGTTCCTATTTACTATCGTCCCCTGTTATACTTAAGTTCCCTTAATTTTTGACTGCAAGTTTGCTTTACCTAGCCTTATTTGACACTGATTCTACCACCTCATCTCCCTCTTGGAGTTGGGTTCAAAGATCGCATGCTGCCACCACTGTTATGCCCTTAATTCTTACGACAGGGGTGGATTGGTAATCCCACCCTGTCTCCACTGTTCTGCCACCAGTTATTCCGTGGTGGGGTGGGGCGTGAAGGTATCCCCACCGCTTCCACAACTGTTACGTCGAGGTGACAGGGGGCGTGGAGGTCTCCCCACTGCCACCTCCTCTCTTGCAGTAACAGAGGTATGGACTAAGGAAACGTCTGAATAGCTTTCTCTATCGTTGCTTCATGGCTAGGGGCTCTCTGTTCACCGGGCTTGTCAGGAGGGCGCAGGTGCGAAATGTGGAAGGGGAGAAAATCACCACAAAAACCCACATCCTCACCCTATGCTACACTATATTAGTAAAAACACAATCAATATACAGTTATATACATTTGGGATTCTCACACTGAAAGGGCCGACTGGTGTCGGGTTACACATTACACTTGGCTACCTCGCATCACTCGGTTGATCATTCTTACGCCCTGTACACGTAACGTAACGTTCCTAACTCTAGTCCCATTGGAGGAGTTACACTTTAATAATATTACAATTATTGCGCATGGCGATAAGAGTAGTTTCCACTTAATTTGCGTTGAGTCTGCAGACGGATGGCGTTGCCGGGAGCCGAGTCGGTGTCCATTTGGGCAGAGCCTACGGCCGCAAATGGCCAAAATTACTGTTAGAATAATCCCCTTCCTAATTTGGTCTCTGGGTTATATACCCCTATGTATGCTTACTCATTATTTTCCCGGAGGGTGTAAGTCCGCCTCCAATGACGTCTTATCCCAAGGTGGGTGATCTCGTTGGCTGGGATCCTAAGGGGACACACCCCCTTCTACTGCTAAACCGTTTGGCTGACACTTTTACCTCCAAACGTCCCCCCATCACACAAGTGTAAATTCTGTAGTTAGCAGTTCGATATACATTCAACGTCATTCTGCTGACTTGGCATTCCCTCGTGGCAAGCTAAATCTAAAGTCTAAATCCCTACGCAGAAATTCCTTTAAGTTGTTAACCTTTCGTACATCCGCTTTCGTACCTCTTACAAATATTTCCCAAAACCAAATCTATCCTAACAAATATTTTCCCAAAAATACAAAAATGTTAATACTATGTTAATATACTACCGGGAGTCGGCCTTTAGGCCACAACACACACGTGTAAAGGCGGTGTCGAATACCTCAACCGTGACCCTGCGAGTCGTAGGAGGCAACGGAATCGGCAAACGAATCCCAAGGGACTCGGACCCGAAAAAGAATCCGTTGGCAAGGGTCAGCAGCATATACAAAATACAGACCAATCCTCTCGTCAGAGAGGGCGCCCTATGAAAACAAGACTGTAATTGTCAAACAGCAATAAATATCTGATCATGTGTCCCAGATGGGGCTCGACACCAAGAATTACTGGCTGACTGACCTTCAGTCGCAATATGACTTTGTCTTTGACTTGAGACCAGTAGAGTTCGTATCCGACGAGATCAAAGGACAGTTGAGCTCCAAGCAGAACAGAAGACACTTCACCGAGATTAGTGATATGAGAATGTTTAACATTGAAGAGAAAACGCCTAAAGGACGTTATAATAATATACACGGTGATTCACGAAGTTTTACCCCCACTTAGGGAGGGCATTCCTGAGGTAATGTGGAACAAAAAATGTTAATATACTAATGGTATCCAACTCACAAATAAAGGGATACAGTAATTTGAAAACTGGCGAAAAATATTTTTTTCTTCGAATTTCAATCAAAACAAATCCATATAAATAAAAATATAACTGTTGGTTTGGCTCTATTCGAAGATCTCCGAAAGTTCTTCACCGATTGCTTCAAAATTCTGACACAACGTTGCATTCGAAAGCGCACGTGTTTTTATATGCCTATTATGTAGATGTCACACCCGTGACAGGTAAAAACAGGTAAAAGTATTAATTGTATTCAATATTAATATACTGTAACGTGTTATACGTCGTCCATCGAATACCAACAGATTGTTGCCTAGGAATAACCGTGACAACGAATTGCTGAAACAGCGGGTCTTGCCTTGGAATAACCGTCGCAACGAATTGCTGAAACAGCGGGTCGTTGCCTTGGAATAACCGTGGCAACGAACTATTGAAACAGCGGAAATAATGCATTTCTGCGGCAACGAGCACAGAACACGTGAAATGGAACAATGAGCAAAAGTGCCCTCAATTGCGTCCAAAACCGGGTTATAATAGTCCAGCTCCGAAGAAATTTTCGGTGATACTGGGCGTGATAATAATTGTACTCGCTGGTGTAAAAGTGAGCGTTCAATAACTTATTCGCTGAATCCGAGACGTGCGCGGAAGTTATTTCGTAAGTATAGTTTATTTTTCGTTGTTTTTCTTTTCATTTTCTAAGAACAAGCTTAGGTCGTCGCACTCGCGGAGCGGAAGCAATGCGTCGAGTAATTTCAAATCAAACTGGGGAAGGACGGGCAGACTGAGCCACAGCAAGGCGTGGCCGGGCACAGCTAGTTAGAAATACAATACAAACACTTTTTAAATAGTTAATGTTTTAGGAAAGAAGCATTCTAAAACCCAATTTGATTTTTCAATTTCTTAATTTTGCATTGTGCAACATACAGGGTTATTCAAAAAGAATGAACCGATTTTATTACGCAATATTTTATCAAAGGAAAGTAATACAAAACTCCAGCCAAGTCACAAGTATTCTACTCACAATCAACTTTTATTTCCTGTGTTAGAAGTGTTCAATGTGGCCACCACCTGCAGCACGGGCAACATCAATGTGATAAGAGAATTCCTCCCAGGCGCGTATCAGCATATCACGATGCACTGAGTTAATCGCTGTTGTTATTCGATGGTTAAGGTCATCGAGGTTATTTTACATATCCCCACAAGAAGAAATCACACACGGTGAGGTCTGGGGATCTCGCAGGCCAAGCACAAAGAGCAAGCTTTGGCCCCCTTCCGACCAATCCATCGCTGGGGCACTTTTTTCATTTAAAAAAGCTCGGACCATCAGGTGCCAATGGGGCGATGCTCCATCTTTTTGAAAAATGAAGTCATGCGAATCTGCTTGCAGTGAAGTAAATAGCCAGTTTTGGAACATATCGAGATAGGTTTGCTGAGGACTCGCCATTCCGAGGATAAACGAACAACTGAACGTTGCCGGAAGAATGACGCGACTTCAGCGCCCCTGTGGTAGCCATTCACAACTTAGATTACTCCTCTTTCAAATGGTCACTGACTCATTCCATGACGCTACTTGAGAACTGAAGCAATGCGTCATGAAATCGGTTCATTCTTTTTTAATAACCCTGTATTTCATCGATTTTATATTACAAAATTACATTATTTTCAGCATCGCATTCTGTAAACATACCAATGGATGCATATCACACCCTTCTATCAATCTGTAGTGCTTTAGAAGATGACTGGATTTACAGAAGATTTTCAAAAAATTCTCTCTGCACGTCAATACAAAGCGTCGTACGCGTATGAACCGCGCTCATAGCATTTCGCAGTTCCACATGTTTGTTCCTTATTGTCATCGCCGCGTCCAGAATACGTTCAAGCAACGCTTCACGTGTTTGTATCTTTACCTGGTACACAATGTCCTTCATCCAGCCCCAAATGCAATAAAATGAATGGCCCGATTAGCTGATCATACAGAACACCACACCGGACATTGACACTGAATCGGTGTTGAAAATTCAATTCTATCGTGGCACGGGGATTATTGTCTTCCCAAACATGTAAGTTGTGACTGTTGTTGATCCCGTCCTGTGTGAACTGTGCCTCATCGCAGAATATTATCAAGCGGTACAACTGCCGATTTCCATTTAACCAGTTGCAGAACTGCAGACGAAGAGCACGGTCTCCTGGTTGTAGGTGTTGTACATGCTGTAAATGATAAGGATACAGCCCGTTCTCATGAAGAGCCTTCCATGACAAGGACTGAGAAACACCGAACCGCCGAGCTAGATGTCTTGCACTGGCACGCGGACTGCGCTCTACAGCATCGAGAATGGTTTCTTATTCGCACTATCCATGTTGAGGATTTCATTGGTATTTTATAGGAACGCTGGGGAGATAACCAGTTTGTCTTAATGTGTTGAATGTACTGCTAGAGGGTTTAAGATTCGGAATCCTGCGAATAGGATAACGCCGGTGATATTCGACAGCAGAGGCTCTCGTATTTTCATGACATACACCCAAAACAAACACCATATCGGCGTATTCCTCAGTGGAAAATGTGTACGGCATCTTAACTTCACAAAGTCATCAACACAACGTCCTGTTCACTACTGGATCGCTCTGCCTAGGATCGCGCAACATTCCAGCCGGTCAGATTATCTGCTGACACAGCTGACTGGAAAGCAAGGTCGCCCAGGAGGGGAGCAGAGCGCTGCACTCACATTGATGCGTTTCGAAGATCTATTGTTACTCCGTAAATATTCGAAATCGACCAAAAGTTTATAAGGAAATTTTGCAGGAAATAATGCCAGGAATATGTACCATAAGCCGGGGTAAAACTTCGTGAATCACCCTGTATATCTATCGATAGGCATGCATCACGGTGGATATAGAACCGAAATGTAGAAGCACCCTGCTGTGTGCACATGCATATCCTTTCTTTCTTTATGTATAAAGAGTTATACATTTTTAAACTCTATACCCACGGATGTTTGAAACTATGTAGAACGATACATACACGTGTACAGATATATACCTATGTATTAATATGTAATTATTTCTGTAAATTAATATATATAAATATGTCAATTATCATACATTAAATTATGATATGTACTTGATATATTGGCCGACAGTCGGAATAGAGAAGCCAGTGGAAGTGGCCGTTGGTAGTCAATGACAGGTAAACACGCACCCTCATCCACAAACACGCCGATCATTGTTAGGCCGCAGGCCGCTTATTCGTCATACAACAATAGTAGAGATGCTGACGGTAGGGATTTCTATATAGTCCGTCAAGATGTGACTGTTGTAGTTATATGTAACAAGCAGTTAGTAAGATAAATATCCAACCCAAACCCTCTGTTTATTCATCCGTGATATTCTGAAGGTTTTGTAGTGGATATTGTTGCTTTAGTAAATAAATTTTACACGTGGTTTAAAGCGAAATATATGAGTTGCAATGTTCCTTCCACAACCAAAATATACATATCTTTATATGTAAATTGACCCTATTTGAAAATAAGTCAATCAGCAAACATCAGTAATGCTTGTAAGATTTGAGGCTTTCACGGCGGTGACTATGAAGAAAGCAGTCTTCTGGGATTTGGCACCGTGTATATGTGGTGTTAACCGACGTTTCGGAGGAATGTATCGCCCCCATCTTCAGGGTAGAAGAAAACGTATAAGAAATCTGCAAGCGACAACACCGTGAGAAACGGTAAAGCAGACTGCTGGGGGGGCGATACGTTCTTCCGAAACGCCGGTTAACACCACATATACACGGTGCCAAATCCCAGAAGACTGCTTTCTTCAGGAATGCTTGTTAATGTCCCACGAAGTAGGGATCCGTCAATGTGACTACCACTGTAAATATTAGTGTAAATTTTATAACGATTTAATGGATCATGATGTCCTGTTATGTCCAATAAATAATATCGCTACAAAATCTAATTTAATGCACTTGAAACAGGAAGGATGAAATACCAGCAATGAAAAACATTGCGTAACTTTGATCCCTATTATGTAGAAAATGATATCTGGCAAATTTTATAAAAAGTAAGGGCACCAATCATATATTCAACTACTCCTACTCTAATAAACATATTGTAACGTGTTTCGTTACCGAAGACGCCGTAGAGATGGTTAATTGGTTTATTTAACAATCTACAACTAACGGCTACAATTAATTATCACACAGTTGCGGGGTTTCACACTTTATAACCCTAATCGCATTAATCTGTTAACACTGTTGCGGGGTTTCACGACTTATAACCCTATGCGCAAATCAGTTCACTCTGTCTTCAGTAGTATACACGTTGACAGTAGGGGAGCTAGGTATCGCTGTATCACACGCTCCCAATTACACAATCACACACACGTCCGGTTCTTCTTTCCGCGACGGCTGCTATACTACAACTTGTAGTCGGCTGACGGTTACTTTACAACTCGGCGGATGTCACAGTACAACTGTGTTAGGCGGCTGCTACAGTAGAACTCTCTGGTAGCCACATTAGAACTGCCTCGCGGCCACTGTGCAGCTCACTTATATAGCTGCAGTGCTTGCTTGTTGCGTAATGAGTGCCACGTCATCCTGTTACGTCACCGCTGTTGATTCGCCTTGCATAGTTACCCGGTTACGGGGCTCGGCTATCTTCGGCTCCGCTCGTGACGTCACCGCGCATAGCTGCCAGGATGCGGGGTGATTACTCGCCTATTACGCGAGCGTTACGTTACCGCTGAGGGGTGGGAGGGGAACGCTGACTCACCCGCCGCGTCACTGCTGGTGTGGGGGGGGCCTCGGCTTTGCGCAACATGTCACAATATTTTTAATGACCTTAGAGTTAGTTCTCCGATTCAGAAAAAAAGGTACAAGTAAATTTAAGAACGACTGCATTTTAAAAGTGACAGAAGTGTCTTGCCAACATAAAAGGAGTCTACGAACACACATGCATATATATATATATCATGAACAGCAACAACCACCAATGACAGCATATTACATGAAATGCTGCACAATCCTGAATGTAGGTGCAAAAGATGCTATAGATTTAAAAGAAAATATGATATTAAGATAGAAGCAAGATGGGATATAATGAACCACGAGGCAGGAAAGTTAAATCGAACTCTTCCCCTATAGAGTGAAAAACAGGGGCTCCGAGAACAATTACAAATATCTTCAATCATCTTTCCCTGACAAGTGAAAATCCAAACTTCCATCAAGAAGAGAACTGATGCGTTTCGTATAATATTCCTTGCTACAAGGAGCATTCCGACCACTGGTCCTAATGGGAGAATCATAATACCTTCCCTCAAAAGAAAAACCTCATGGCGTTATGATAGAATAACAGGTAAAGTTTTGAATGTTATTTCATCTCAGATTAGTCACGTTTACAGTCATTCTGTAATCACAGAGATCTTCCCTAAAATGCCTCAAGATTTCAGAATTAAGACCAATGTACAAAACCGGCGACAACAGAAGTACGTTATATTTGGGAAATTGTTTACAATAGGTTAAGCAATTATTTGCAGGATATTACATTAGTACGAAAAGAGTTTGGCTTCTGGAAATGAGAAAGCACTTGAAATCGAAGTCTTTTATCTAACAGAGATAAAATTAAAATTTATTAATTATAAATGCGTCTTAGTGGATTGTTTTTTGATATAACAACAGTTTCGACTGTGCACAACATAAAATATTTCTAATTGAATTACATTTTCTTGGAATTCATCTTAGAACAACACAATGTTTCAGCTCATATCTAAATGACAGAAAACAAAAGATCGAAATATCTCCTAATTCAACCTAAAGTATCTACTCAAACTGGGGAACAATAAAGTGTAGAGTTCCCAAGGAGTCGATTTTAGGAATTTCTGTCCTAAATCTACATATATAACCTTACTCTAAGATAAATAGTTTATCATTACTCATCATGTTCAACGATGATTTTAGTGACATAATTTCTGGTACGAATTCAGACAATTTGTGTATAAAATCGAAACGTGTTCTGTGATATGATTCAATTTTTGCTGTTAAAATGCTGGCCCTGAATCTAGATCAAACATAACAGAATTTATGGCGAATAATTTGCCACGACATCCATTAAACATCGGATAGAGTGGTAAATACAAGTATATAGAAGTGACTTAGAAAACAATATTCCCCTGTCAAAAAATTAATAACTATTTGTAAAACAAAAGCCAACCGTACAGTCGGTTCCAATGTTAAGTGGGACGTGTAATGCAGTGTATATTGTAACGTGTTTCGTTACAGAAGACGCCGTACAGATCGTTAATTGGTTTATTCAACAATCTACAAGAAACGGCTACAATTACTTATCACAATATTACGGGTTTCCACACTTTACAAACCCTAGAACAAAATCTCTTAACACTCTCTTCGAGAGTCTTCACGTACTAATAATGCGGGAGCTATACAAGTCTCCCTGAATTACACACTCCAGATATGACTGGTTATCACTGGTTATCGCACACGCGGCTGTAGCTCGTAACTTGCGAACTGAGAAGTCGTTGATAACGCACTGGCGACTGTCACAGTACAACTGACTGTGAATAGCCTTCGCTGCTCCTTATGTAGCCTCGATCGGACAATACGGCCACGTAATAGGCACCCTTGTTGCCTGGCGCTGTGTTGCTAGTAACGCTAGCGGAAGTAACCGCTGTTACTACCGTAACAATCCTGTTGCGTCACCGTTACGTTACCGTGCGGAGGAGGGGGAGGGGAGCGCTGACTCACCCGCCGCGTCACTGTTGGGGGGGGGTTCTCCTTTGCGCAACATGTCACACTATATTACATGTCAGCAACACAAAGCAACACAGACATTGTAAACTAAATTTATTTTGCCTACTTCCGCTCTCAAATACAGTACAGAATAATTTACTGAGGCAATTCATCTGAGAGCCGAAAAGTATTTACATTACAAAAGAAGAGTTTTGGAGCCATAGTGAGAGTCTAACCTCGAATTTCTTGTAACAGTTAGGTCGAGAGATTAGAGATCTAACATCTTCCATGTGAGTAGTCAATTAATGGACTTCGTTATAAATATCGAAGGACATTAATAGATTATTTCATCAGTACACAATGTCAACACAATGAACAAGCTCCATGTTCTTGAGAATTTGCTAACTTCTGTCAGAACTAGTAGCACTATACATCGTCGTCCATCATACGTACGCTATTAGAGTAGATGCCAGTTGCAGAATGTGTTTTCGAAATGTTTCGTCCAAAAATCCACGGTGTTTCCTAAGAAGACTCCTTTGCAAGAACTAGACAGAAACCTCTTTTTAGTCTATAATCATTTTTGTACATTTTTTCATGAAAACACTATTTCTATACATGCCAGATAAAGAAGAGTTTGCTGTATATATGCATTTGATAACAGATTTACTTTTCATTTTGACAGGTTTCGGTTTCAGATGATTTATCAGCAACAACGATTAAGCAAGAAAATTCCCCTACTCTAATGTCCCAGTGTAACGAGTATGGTAAGTACTCATGCTGCATCGCAAAAAAAAAATTATGTGAGAACAGTAGATTTTATTGTTAAGAAAAAATGTCACGAACCGCATGGAAAACACCGCTTAGGTACATTAACCTAGCAGTTGCGTAGAAAGGGCCGTCTGTTCTGGCTCCAGTATTCTGCTTGTTAGGAGGGTGACGGCTCAGATTGCAATGTCCTTCTCTTTTACATATGTAAGGAAATTAGACCAATAAGGATGATCTGGTAGAATAGTTCCACTTCCTCACATGGAGCCTTCTCTAAACAGTCAGTATTCTATTCACCACACCAATCGCTGCAACTCAATATTCTCCACCAGAAATTCTACCACATTGTTCCGTCTCCCAGGGTTTCATTTGCTCGCGAGTACAGACACACACACAAAATTAGTGTGTGCTCTACTAGTCAGATAAGTATCGGCCAATGGATTCAGAAGATTTTCGTTTTGTTGTAGTGATGCAATTCTTTCGGGAAACAAGTAATGTCACAGCCATGACGCCCTATTGAAAGCCCGAAGAAAAGTTTAGTGTTTGCGTGTTGTATTAGCATCACTGCTCTGACTCAGATTGTCATCGGTGTTATGTGCAGTATGATTATTAAGTAATATATTTGACTCTTCCATCTCAGTGCGAAAATTAATGCTTATATAATAAGTATCCGTAGAATTTTAAAGTGTATGCATTTCAATAAAAATATTTCCACTTAGAATGCATTAATTTATCTTGTGAAGTATGGCAAATTATTTGACCTCTAATGTCCAACTGTGAATGAGGTAGTAATGGAATTCTGTGACTATATGCAAATATTTAATCTTTCCGTATAGTGCGATATTTTTCAAATATGTCGATTTATTTGTAAGTAAAATTTGCTGGTCTATCTTGATAATAATACTTGGCAAAATATGCCATAAGGTTAACGTAGTTAAGACACGATGGAATGCTAGTAATTTTCCTGTTTCTATTTAAATTACCAATCCGGAAGGAGTCTTCAATAGCAAAACACGCTACAACTGGTGTCAGAATTGGTTACGAACTTAAACACGCCACAATTTTGTCGGCGTTCGACTGAAGCGATTATTGGACTGAAGACTGAAGTGTATATTTACAGCATTGTCAAACGAAAATGGAGCAAAATAATGGAAATGCTGATATCCATACAAGAAAAGGCAGTCACCAGCACGAAAAGCAATCAAGAACATATGCAAGAAATCATGGAAATCAACGGGAAAGAGATAATGGCCAAGATAGACGACAAAAAATGGACACCAATACAAATTTATACAGGCCACCCAAGAAATGATGAACGAAATGAAAAACGAAATCAATGAGGCCATCCGAGCAGAAACGAAATCCATGTGATACAACAGGTTGGAAGCCAACGGGAATGCATGGCGGAAAGAGATGGCGGCATCCTACGAAGTGACGGAGACAGAGACAGAGAAGATTGAGCCCGATCCAAGAATGATGCAGTCGGTAGCGGAACATCAAGAAGTGCCCAACGAAGATGCCGTAGTGAAATCTGTCAAAGGAAGGAAGAAGCGGCGTAGGGACAGGAAGCAAGCTGCAGGGCGACGTGGAGAGCCACAGGAACTAACCCTAGAAGATTGTGGATCCCGGAGGAAGTTGGCTGCCACCTGCAGGAAGGTGTCCCGCCTTGAAACAGGCGAAACAATTTATTGGATATTCACTGGTCGTAACTATAATTAATCATAACGCTCTCAAGATTATTGTAACTGTAACACATAAACAACATTTACCTACATTAGTCGTTGCCAGGTAACAAATCTCAATAATGCCTATTATCCTCAGGGTCCATTTCCTGACAACGGATATATTACACAGGAGATATAAACCTCACTAAATTACACATTCCAGATATTACATATAAAGACTTCTCTCCTCAGCCGCACTCTTGCCACTGACTTTTTCTTCACAGAACTGAAATCTCAAGTGGACTCTGTACTGCACCTATCTCAACATCAGAGTCACATTGCGACTTAAGGCCAGTCAGTCACTCAGTCTTGGTGTCGAGTTCTATCTGAGGTTCAAGACCAGACATTTATTACTGTTTCACAGTTTTGGTTTCTTATTGTGGGGCGAACTCTCTAACGAGAGGACTGGTCTGTTTTTCTCAGAGCCATTGTCTGCAGTAGTACGTCATTTGTCGTAATGTAAAGGATATTTATATTTTACATATTAAACATATTAATAAATGTATATAAAATTTATACAGGGCCTCTGTGGGACCAGACTCAGTACAGCAGATTATACCCTATTTCTAGTAAATTCCGCTACAACGGCAGTCTACTAACTTGAACTGTCTTATGTTTGACCGCTGCCAAGTATATGTCTCTATGCTTACTACGTCGGGGTCGCCTTGTACTCCTCTGTCAAAGTCAAAGTCAAATTAAAAATTTATTTTACGACTGGCGGTTTACCGCCAATCAGTTCTTCTTGGCGCCAGGTCCCTTGAGGCCCAAGACCAGATATTTTTTCCCAACTGAACTCTTGCGATAATAGTCTTTATACACAAAATCCTCCCTGACGAGAAAATGGGTCTCTTCTCTCATGAATATGCTTCGCATTTCGTCATGTGTATATTTTGCACATATAGCATGTTATTGAAAATTCTTCCTTTTGCACTACATACAATTCCTCTATTAGTAAAAGCTTTACAGAGCAGATCATGCCTAATTTAGGTATGATATGCAACAACGGCAGCTTAGTCATTTGGACGGTCGTAAGCTTGATAACCGCCAAGTTTAAGCTCTGTTCAAAAGTCAAAGGCGAAGTCACATTGCAATCGACTATCAGTCAATCAGTTTGTCTTGGTGTCGAGCCCCATCTGGGGCTCATGACGAGATATTTATTACTGTTTAACAGTTACGGCCTTGTTTTGTGGGACGCCCTCTCTGATGAGAGGACGGTTCTGTCTTCTTTATAAGCTGCTGGTCCTTGCCAGTGCAGTGTTCCTCGGGTCCGAGTCCCTTTGGACTAGCGACCATTTTTTACTCTTTCAGATATGAGACTCCTTTTTGTCGCCACCTACGACTCGCAGGATCACGGTGGAGTTTTTCGACGTTGCCTCCACACGAGGGTTAAGCCTAATTCAGGTTATATAGCCGAATCAGGAACCACAGAGAAAACATTTTTTATCCTTGTACTGCAACACACTTGCCTAACAATGAGTTATAACTGTGTATTCCTTATTCTTGTCTCTATTCGTTGCTGCGAGAAAGTTTACGGAGTCGTTGCTTAGCAACGATGACATTCATCTATTTTTAAAAAAGGCCCATACGTCACAATATGTAGATATAAAATAATGAAAAGGGAAGGAAAATAATTTTATCTCTATGTTCTTTTCATTCCTTTCTAACTCTTTTACACATGGCGTGAAAAGAAATGCTTCCTTCGTCTCACTTGCATAAGGTGAGGGCGTTTGTACACGAAAGGATGAGCGGTGGATAAGTATCCGAGTAAAGCAAGTAATGCTCCAAGCAATACTTGACTAGGAACGCAATTCTTAAAGAGATATCTCGCAATTGCAGGGATGAGTTTCTTAGGTTCCCTTCCTTTTGGTAAAAAGTAAAGTTATCCCTGTAACAGGTCGTGGAGGTCCATTGGGTTCTCAGATGTTGAGGTTCCCACATTTTATAGATAATCGGTTCATATATGGTGGCAGGGTTGGCAGCCCTATGCTCCGGCCGCCCTTTACTCCCAAGAATATTCCAAGAATATTCCTGGTAATCATTTCTGTTAGAGACTGAGTCGACCCCAGGGCCATAGTGTGGCTGGAAGGATTAGGTAAATTAAAAAAATTCAATGACCTCATTGGGACTTGAACCCGTGACCTTCCAAGTTGTAGCATAGTGCCTCAACCAACTACCCTACCGCGTGCCTCCCCCCTTTCCTTATTGTGGTGGTTGAAATGTTTAATTACGAGTGGCCTCGGTCTGTTGCAGGAACTCAGGTGAGAAAAGGCCTAGTGAGATATCCACAGGCGCCTGATATGTCCGAGTCACCGAAGGTGGTACGTCAGTGCTTCAACAGATACCAGAGTGTTGGGAGTCGTCATATTTTGAATATTCCGCCTCCCGATCGTAGTAAACTTCAGCCCAAAGTGGACTGTTGGAGAAGGAAACCGAAAATTTGTGGCGAAGACAATGAGGTAAGTCGTGCGGTGACATGTAGCGTGGTTAAGATGTAAGGGAGAATCCTATCTGGTATCGGTTACAGGATCTGTTTCTACTTGCTTCACGTTGGATGTGTGCGTTTTTCATGCTTACTTCTCTGAAACTGTCGAATCATGTATACATGTAATGCTTGATTTTCACCGAAAATAATGTCATATTCTAGAGGATACAAAACTTCTTAAGATCGTCTGCATGAAATCCTATTTTTCTGTGTCACATTCCTCGTCTTTTATTTACTTCTTGCCAATCTCTCTTCAAGTTTTGAACCCAACAGTTAATATCGGTACCAAACCCTGCAATCTAGAATGTACGCAATTCAAGCACACTTGTGTGTTACCTGCTGTCTATCAAGTCGTGGCTGATCATAATATCTATGTTGATTTTGGTACTTCATACACGCAATTCATATTATCACTAGGATAATAACAGCAATTTTCAGGAACTCTTTCCTTGATAACCTAGACGTTTTTCTCCTCATACCTTCAGTGCAAAAGTCTGTTCTAGAGCAAAAACTACATGTAAGGATGATCCATTTTCACTGCGGTATGGCGCATCCTCAGCTTGCAGATGGAGCAGACAGCCTACGGATATGAAACGAACTGCGAATTTATTGAAAAATCTGTCACGGACTGCCAGCAAAGGGTGGTCCTCCAGCTTTGTGATTTTAAGTGGGGCTTACTAATCCTCACAGTAACAAACAAGATTATTAGAAAATGCCAAAGCGTCTCGGACCTGGAAGAATTCTTTGAATAAACAACTTAAGTTAAAACTAATGGACCTGAGATTTGGAACATGGAATGTAGGGAGTATGTACGTGTATAAGGCAGGTTCGCTCATGGCAGTTGCGAAAGGAATGTCAAAATATATTACATTTAGTAGGAGTGCAGGATGTCAGATGGGACGAAGGTGGCACCGAACCAGGAGGCAAACACACATTTTTCTAAGGACATGAGAATAAGTATCATGAAATATATACAGGTTTTTACGTTCATAAAAGAATCAAAGCAGCAGTTAAGAGGACAGAGTTTGTTAGTCATAGGATGTCGTTCTTAATATTAACAGGTGGTTGGCGTGATATTTTCGTTCTGAATGTTCATGCCCTAACAGAGGATAAAATTGATGACTTGAAGGACAGCTTTTATGAAAATCTGGGACGCCTATTCGATAAGTACACTAAATATCATATGAAAATTTTTGTTATGAGATTTCAATGCCAAAGTAGGTAGGGAAAACATTTTCAAAACGAAACAATTCAGAATGAGAATTTACACGAAATTAGTAATGATAATGAAGTTAGAGTAGTAAATTTGCCACATTCAAAAATCTTACTGTCAAAAGTACGATGTTTCAAAATCGTAACATTCATAAATTTATTTGAATGTCTCCTGATGGTAAGATGCAAAACCAAAATAGGCCATATTTTGACAGATAGAAAACGATATTCAAGTATACTTGATGTCCGATTATTCAGGGCAGCAGATTGTGATACTGACCACTACCTGGTGGTGGCAAAATTTAGGGAGAAACTGACAGTGAATAAACAAACAGTACACAGAATTCATATGAAGAAGTTAAATCTCATTAAATTAAAGAAGGCATGGAGTATAGAGTGATATCATGTTGAAATTTCAAATGGATTCGCAGCTTTGGAAAAATTAGACACTGAGGTGTATTTCGATATATCTTGGAAAATTATTAGGGAGAATATCTAAATTTATGCCAAAGACAGTCTTGGGTAGATCTGAGGTTTTCATGGTGGTGACAATGAAGCATGTCGTCTTCTGGGATGTAGTTCTTGTGTGAACCGACATTTCGAGGGAACATATCACTTCTATTTTTAGGGTAGAAAAATCCGCGAGCGAGAAACCAGGGTGAAGATGGAGGCGATATGTTCCTCCGAAACATTGATTCACACAATATCTACACTGAGCCACATCGCAGAAGATGTCATTCTTCAGAGTTCAGGCTATTATAAACTGAAAAAGCTAAAGTCATGGTTAGATGAAAGCTGCTCAGACTTGTTAGACCAAAGGAAAGAACACAAACTGCATTGGTTACAGGATCCAAGCGAAATAAATAAGGATAACCTGAACAATATAAAATACGAAACCAGCAGGCATATCAGGAACAAAAAGGGGAATATCTCAAAATCAAAATTGACAAGTTTGCAACAAACAGTAAGAACGAGAACATTAGAGGCTGTATAGAGAAATAAATGAGTTTAAGAGGGGTTACAAATCTAGCAGTAACTTAGTGAAGGATTAGAATCTGCTTGCAGATACCCACAGTATTTGAGTAGGTGGAAGAACTATTTCTCTCAGTTATTGAATGTACCTAGGGCCAGTGATTTTAGGCAGATAGAAACACATACAGCTGAGCAGTTAGAACTTGATCATTGTCCTTTTCAGGTTGAAATTGTTATTGCAGAATTGAAAAGGTAGTGAATACATTCCGACAGAATTAATTAAAGGAGGAGGTGAAATAAACTCATTAATTATGTTTTCAGTAAGGAAGGTTTGCTTGTTCAGAATAAGTAATACATTACTCTACGTATTCACAAGAAGGGCAATAAAAACCGACTATGGTAATTATTGTGTAATATCACTGCTGTCAACTTCGCTCAAAACTGTATCCAACATCATTCTTTCAAGATTAATGAATGAATGAATATATGAGGAGTGGGCCTTCTCGTCCTTGCGCCGTGACCTACAGTGATCTATTGTGCTTCCCCTTTTGATTATCCACAAAGCAACCATCCGCTTCGAATGAATCGTAGGATTTCGTATGTGGGGGCGTCGAAATAGTCACTTGGTTACATAAAATATTGACCCAAGAGATGTAATCTTAAATAAGCCAAGGACTCACATTCACACAGGATATCTGTGGCTGTTTCATTTTCTTCTTGGCACCTCTCACAAGTGGGACTATCACTTAATCCCAGTTCGAAGAGGTGTACTTTAAGGTGGCAGTCTCCTGTATGTAGTCCAACCAGCTATTGTAGATCGTTTCTGTTAAACTCCCGCAGTTCCTTTGCTCTTTTAGCAGAGGGTCCTCCTATGAGTCCCTTTGCTTGCCTGAGTCCAGTCAAGGATCCCCAGTATTTCTTGTGCTTCATATTTGTCCAGTCCCTGATTGCCTTTCTTACAACTCCTCTAGAGATGCCAGAGGCTGGTTCAGGTGGTGTGAACGGATGTTCAGCTCCAGTCTTAGCTAATTGATGTGCTGTTTCGTTTCCATCAATATACAAATGCCCCGGCACCCATATCAGCTGTACCCTGTTATGTTTGGCCAGTTCCATGAGGGTTTGGTGGAAATCCCAGACCAATTTTGAGTTTATCTAGTGCTTTTCAAGCGCTTCAAGTGCAGCTTGGCTGTCAGACAGAATGTAGATGTTCCTATTTCTATAGTTCCTATCTAGATTCTCCTTAATACATGCCTTAATGGCATATACTTCTGCCTGGAATACTGTCGTGTACTGCCCAAGGTGGAAAATAATTTTCCGCCTCGTTCCATAGCAGTACACACCATCTCCACTGCCCTTTTTTATCCTGGAACCATCTGTATACCAGATCAGTCCACTTTTCTATGGGGCCAATAACCGTCTTCCCATTCACTCCTGTCAGGAAATCTGACTATGAAAGATTTTTCATATACATTTCTCAGCATTATTTTGTCAGACACAATTGGTAACATGGGTTCATTTTTAATGTCCTGAATTATGTATGCATGTCCGAAAAAATCGAATCTAGTTTTACATTGATCACTGCACTGGAGACGGTAGATTCCTGTCCTGGCCTCTGCCTCGAACTCTAGATGCAGTGGGGGGAGTCCAAGGAGTATCTCCAGTTTATCTGTTAGAGATGCTCGAATTGCACCTGTGATACCAAAGCAAGCTAACCTTTGTAATTTGCTAAGTGTTGTCTTGCTTATATTGGGTCTAACTCGGGGCCACAATACTGTGGCGCCATATATAATTATGGGTCTTACAACCGCAGTGAATATCCAATGCACAACGTGCTGCTGCAGTTCCAAAGTTTTACCAAACATGCTTCTGCATGTCCAAAAAGTCGTATAGGCTTTATTGATGACCTCGTCTATCTGCTTTTCCCATGTCAGTCCCTTGTCTAATATTAGACCAAGGTACTTGACATCGCTGGAGAGCTGGACCATTTTATTGAAAAAGGTCGGTTCCTTAAGGCCCTTTATATTTATCTTCCTGGTAAACGGTATAATTACAGTCTTATTGGGATTGATGGGAAGACTTGTTCCTGTACACCATCGTTGGACTGTGTACAGAGCTGATTGAAGAGGTTCTGGTACTCTCAAAGGATTTTTCCGTTTATATCATCAGCTTATCCTACGGTATAATATACATCATCATCAAGTCACCACAGGATATCGTCGAAGGTCAGGCCCAACATCAGGAGCGAGAACACGCCTCTTTCGGATACTCCCTGGACGCAGACGCCCACAGGGTCTCTCCTGATAATGTAGCAGCTATGGTTCTGCTTTCCAGCATAGCACTGATCCACCTGCATATTGCAGGCTCTATGCCGTGCTTTCCAGAGGCTTGTTTTATTATATCAAATGAAGCTCAATCGAAAGCTCTCTCTATATCAAGGAATGCTCGTAAGGCAATATCCTTGTGTTCTATCGCTCCCTCTATTCATGTTACCACGTTGTGCAGAGCGGTTTCGGTAGATTTACCTGCTTGGTAGGCATGCTCTTTTTGGTGTAGAGGATATATCCTCAGCTCCCTGTCCTTGATATGCCTATCCATTCTTTTTCCATTATTTTTCAAAAGGAAAGACAACAGGCTGAAAGGACGATGAGCCTTAATCTCGGTGTAATCTAGTTTCCTGGCCTTTGGGATAAATGTCACCTTAACTTGCCTCCAGGCCATGGGGACAAAACCATATGCCATGCAGGCTCTATATATGCGACACAGGTGTGGAACAAGAGTTCTGCCACATGCCGCAAAAGTGCCGGTACAATACCATCTATTCCCGCTGACTTAAACGGTCTAAAGGTATACAGTACCCATCTGTTTTTGATTGGTTAATTATGCCTTTGGCCAGGTTCCAGTCTGCCCTGTTTGTCCTGCTTTGGCAAGTGCCCAGGTTCTGCTGAGTCGGCCCACCATCCAAATTATCAATCAATTTTGAATCAGGAAAGCGAACCCTGAATAATTCGTTCAGTGTTCCTGTTTGAGCATACTTCTCCGTTGGGCAGCTTAATCGTGCTGACCTTATCGGTCGCCTGCTTTGCCATGATTCTTATGAGTCTGACACTACCTTGCATATCATTGATCTCCTGGCAGTGCCTTTACCATGAGGATTGCTTGGCTTTCCTTATTTCTTTGTGTAACAGGTAAGGGCTTCTTTGTAGGTATCGCACTGCCCTGTTCTTTTAGCTGTATTAAACAGCTTTCTCGTCTTAGTTCTAAATTCACTCAACTGTTTATTCCATCAAGGCGCTCTCCTTGGACTGCGAGTAGTCCTTGCCGGATAATTCCTATTAAAGGACGAGATAATAGCCCTTATAACTGGTCAACGGATCGATCAGCATCCTTTATTGTGCGTATATTTCGCGAGACGGTCTCCAGATTTACCTTTAGGTCGTCTTTGTAAGACTCCCAATTGGTTCTGTTAGGATTCCTATAAGTAGCTTGATCTACTGTAATGTTGTTTATTTGAACGGATAAATATCTGTGATCCGGTAAGGACGCCTCATCACATACATGCCAATTACTTATCAGGTTTCCTATTTTATTGGTCCCTAGTGTCAAGTCGAAAACGTCCGACATATTGCAAACCACAAAGGTATGCTCGTTATCTTCGTTTAGAATATTAAGGTTTGAACTCACCAAATATTCCATGAGGCATCCTCCTCTTGGGTTCATGTCAGTGCTCCCTCATAAATTGTGATGCGCGTTTGCGTTACACCAAATGATGAGCTGCTTTTCCCTAAGATGACAATATTCAACGATGTCCTTCACGTCTTTGGAAAGTTGTGGTTCATCTGAGCCATATGGAAAGTAAGCTGAAGTGACGATGAGCTCCTCACAGTCTCCGGCCCGATGTGTACGTCATCCTCACTGTTGTTGTGTCTCTGGAATAAAACTCCAGCAAGGGTAAAACATTAATATGTTTATTAACATATATGCATAATCTCAAATTTTCTCCAGGTATGGCAGAATAAACTGTTCCCCCTGAATTCGTTAAGCCTCTTATTTGGCCCCTATATATATAAATAAGGTTCCCGAATAAGTGCTACGTCTACTTTTCCTTCAGCAAGTTCTCGACATAAATTGCCGTAGCAGACTTGCTGTCTTGTAGGTTAATCTGAATGAATCGTATGTTGTGTGTTATGTATTCATTCTGTAATTCTGGGAAAGGTGTCCTCCTCCATACCTTCTTCCACAGCCCTTGTGGGTACTGCCCTCCGATCTTAGCCTCTTAAAGGTAACGGTGGAGGTTTCCCCCTGTTTGGACGAGTATGCATTTCCTGGTTGCTGTCTGCCTCCAGTTCATGGTTTGCTTGCCCCAACTCTTGCCTTTTTTAACTTCCGTCTGCATCATCCGGAGAAGGCTCTTTCGCTAGACGGTGTCCACATACTACAGAGACTAGGTGTTCCAATACTTCTCCTGCTGCAGGTGTGCAAGAGGTACTAGCCCCTTGTAGTGGTATGTCAGTATTACTGACTCCAAAGAGTGGAGTTTTTGGTTTTAGGTCAGGTAGGTTTCGAAACAGTGGTTCTTCCCTGCCTTTGGCTGAAAGTTCAACAGCAGGTTCGCTGGCTGCTCCTGGGCACCTTAGTGGTTCACTAGAGCTTCCATCCCCCTGCTGAAGCATTTCTCGTAGGGATCCACTTGGAGGGAATTCCCTCTTCAGTTTAAGGTCCTTGCGAACGGTTTTTAATCTGGTTCTTTCATTTTGGTCCCACGAGTCATGAGGATTTTAAAGGTTGCCGCCCGCAGCTCCCATACGGGTGGAAGGCTGAATTTAAATGGGACATATCAACTGCTGGTGTGTGCTTATGATATAAATCTATTTGGTGATAACATATGTACCAGAATATCAACGAAACTTTAATTGAAATTAATAAGGAATATGGCTTAGATATAAACACAGAGGAAACTAAGTGTATATTGCTGTCTCGTCACCAGAATGAAGGGAAAAATCATGATATGTATAGATAGATAGATCATTTGAAAGTGTGGTACATTAAGATATTTGGAAATTACTGTAACAAATGACAATTTGATTTAGAAAGAATTCAAGAGGAGATTGAAGTGGGCAATGCTTGCTACCATTTAGTCCAGAAATATCTGTCTGTTTCGTCTGTTGCCTGAAAACATAAGAATTAGAATATACAGCAGTATAATTTTGCCTGTCATTCTGTATGGGTGTGAAGTTGGTATCTGCTGTTAAGGGAGGAACATAGGTTGGAGGTGTTTGAGAACAGGGTTTTGAGGAGAATCTTTGGACCTATGAGAGTTGAAGCAACAGGAGGTTGGAGAAAAGTATATAATCAAGAGCTTCATAATTTGTAGTTTTCATCAAATGTAATTTGAATGATGTCAAGGAGGATGATATGAGGAGGACTCGTAGCACGAGTGGGGGAGAGGAGGAATGTATATAGAATATTGGTGGGAAAGCCAGATAAAAAGAAACCACTAGGAACACCGGGATGTAGGTGGGTGGATAATATTAAAATGGATATTAGAAAGAATGTTTTGCGTTGTTTGGACTGGATTGATTATTACCGTGGTCAGTCTACCCTCATTGAAGGGTAGACTGAACATGGTAATAAAATTTAAGGTTCCATGAATTGCTGTGCAGTTCTTGAGATGCCGCACTATTGTTGGCTTCTCAAGAAGGACTCCGCTCCATGAAGTTAGTTACAGCAAGAAGCCCTTTGAAGGAAATTTTCTTAGGGACAACGAACCACATGTTTTTATATATATATATATAATTTATTTGTATTTTCATTAGTGCTGCATATGCATTGTGATTTGAACGCTGACAATGTACGAGTACATCACTCAATTTCTTT